>NC_091136.1:43151003-43329773 GCF_041381155.1 Argopecten irradians
ATGACCAGCTCACAATTATTAAGTTTTTTCCTATATAAATGATTCATGCAAAAGTGATTTTTTCCTTTAATAACAAGAAATAATCTGTAAAGGAAGAAAGTAAACAAACCAGACAAATTTATGTTAATTAGCTTGACAAGTTAATAAAGAGTTAATGCCGTAAACACAGCGTGGTCTATACCTCGTAGGTGGCGGTAAATAAGCCCCTCATTGTTAATGAGCGACCACGGGTAACGTGGTACACCTTTACCTATTCCGTATACTTACACTGTAATATTGTGGACGGCGAACAATGGCCAGTATGTAAAGTTAAAGGGACGTTTTACATTTCTGGGTAGATCTACTCCGGGTTTGTTCCATTAATAATTGGAAATTGATTTCGGAAGTGATTGTACTTATCCACGGGTCTATGTGTGGTTGTTGCTGTGTATGACATCTACAGGTGCGTATCGATGAC
This sequence comes from Argopecten irradians, assembly GCF_041381155.1. Lineage (NCBI taxonomy): Eukaryota > Metazoa > Mollusca > Bivalvia > Pectinida > Pectinidae > Argopecten > Argopecten irradians. The sequence goes on from NC_091136.1 coordinate 43,151,461, forward strand.
CGATCAGATATCGATACTGATTGGTTTAGGTTCAGTGTCGACTTCGATCCCCATCAGTATGGACGGTCCAGCGAGGACTTGGATTTTAGTATAACGTTTGTGATATAATATATTGTGTGTGTAATGTTCTGTACATAGACAATAGGGATTTAACTGAGCATCTTTGATAGATATATAATAATTGGATTTAACAACTGTAAACGGTAAGTTTTGTCTTTATAGAATTATTTTTAGATATGTCAATATGATGTAGTGTAAAGAGAGGCCCATTCATCCCGTTATACAATATTTAGGTTACGCTGACAAATTTACCCGCTTATAATTATCAGAAAATATGCTAACCAAGTATCTATTTTTTTTCACGCAATGTACATGTATATATATACCATTTCACGAAACAATTAATACGATTCAATTTCTAGTGCATCCTTACCTTTATCCGTAATTTCTGGTCTGAAAAAGAAAAGCATATACTCTATATATTTAGTGTACTAAATGGACAAAGGTTGGAGATATATTAGTATTGGCAAATTACATTTAACAAGACTCCATTTATAATTTCATGAAATAGTTATCAACGTTGATTTATAGTTTGTTGAGACTAATGCTATTTAATAATACCAAGCAGTCATTCTATTTGATTTTGTTAATAAATCTCTCTTTCTTTTTCATCGGGTGACAATTAAGCAATATGGAGTCGGCAGCATGTGGGTCCTATTTATAAATTCTAATCCTCTTAAAACTTTCAAACTGAAGCTTACATTAAGTACAGAGTTAAATCAAATTTTTAAATCACTTTTTGTTTGTGGATAATGTTATAGAGTTAGCGCACAATATTTAATAAACATTATATTCGATCATCAGAAAGTCGATGGTTTCATCAGAAAGGGAAACACGAAATCTTACATAAATGATAAAGAAGATGATCAGTTTCACTAAGTTTTGTGAATGTTATACGATGTCATTCATAACCGTCAATGTGACATCCATCATTGAAAGTAGAGTGAAGTATTCACCGCCAATGTTTATAATACAAATTAAAAATTTTGTAGACAACAAAAAAGATCAATCACTACCTATACATACTTTTGTTAAAACATTGCTTAATAAGTGGTTTCAATAGCAAAACACATAACACTTAAACATATTTATGAGAAAAGCCCGCTCAGCTACTTCATCAGGGTATAGGTACACTGTACATCAAATCATATATGTCTCTTAAAATGAACAACTTTTACTCTTTGTTTATTGATATGTTTAAGACTGTAGGTGTAGGGATTTCATACATCTCTGATTATATTACAGCAAGGTCGTAAACTTCTTAATAATTAATATATTTGATAGCAAATGAAGCACATTAACGTATACCTGTCATTGGTTCAATCTGACAAGTGCCCTAATCTATAACTGTGCTTTATATCGGAAATAGAAAAATTACAAAATCTAATCTTTAAACACAAAGCCACGATTAATCGTGGATTAAAGGGGTTATTGGAAGATCAAGTACGCACTAAATATACGTCAGATACACGTAATCATCTACTGTACTTATTTATATATATAAAAAAATATGTTTAGAATCCAGAAGATGGACTAGGTGTATGTAGTTCATATTATTGTGAGTTCTGCGATTATAAATAAATACACAGTAAACACGTCTTGGCTAGACTATCAGATCAATACGACGAGCTTATATCAATATTCAATTTCAGTTGTTAAAATAATAAGGATAACAACTCAGCATAGTTACATTTGTTTTCAACATTTCCCAAGTACTATGCATTATGTGTGAATAACAACTTTTTTGTTCAACTCTCTTGCTACCTATTTCTTTAATTTGCTTAGCTATTTTTTTAAGTTGTCTATCAAGTATTAAAACAAATAAAGTGCATTTTACTTCATTTGCTATACCACAATTACAGTATAATTTCAAAAAAGAACACAAAACCTACGCGAGTTTCCTAAAAGTTCCGAACAACACTATTCCGCAATCCGTCCCGCGTTTTACTCACAAATGACCTTAGAATTATTTCCCTTTGAAGAGTGCGTCTGCTTCCGCAACTACAGTAAACCCGAAATATTGATATGGACATGCATTACCTAGGCGGTATTTATGCATATTCAGGCTGACGCATTGCTGAAAAACCTGTTACCCTCTTTATTGGAAACTTTTTGAAATAAGATTGCGATATTTCATGTAATAATTTTGACAAAACATGAAGAATATTATAGGCCCAGTGAAGGAGCTTTGTCAAGTTTGTGTTGAATCTTTTTATGTCAATTTTTTTTTATAGATTTTAGCAAGCGATCACTTCTGCAACACACACTGATTAATCTTATTTCCATGCGATCTTGTCATTCACTATGATTCGAGATATGTAAATAATTCGCATGAAAGGGAGGTTACTCACAAGAAAGAGGCCTTGGGGTAACTCGATCGTGGAAAAGGGGGATGGCTGGTGGATAGGGGAGATAACTCGATTATCTGGAAGGGACGATATTAATGATAGTCTTGTAGTAATATTGATATTGATTCAAGCAAAATTAATTGTTTAGGTCTTTTATATTTAAATTCTGGTCTCCTTTACATGTTATTGGTTTTAGTTTATCATTTTTGGAAAGTTAATTAAGATTAATTGATATTGCATTCAGTACTGTATTCAGTATAGATCCTCAAATTCTGCTTGTTGATATAAAAAACAGAGAATAACCTAGAGTTTTAATGTCACAGAACAACATGAATATTTACACATACACTGCATTAGATAAAAAAACCAACTAAAAACCTTTTCTTTAATAATTGGATTAATTATCTCCCCTTCATTAAATGCTAAATTTGTACTGCTCGCAACATGTGTTTCGGCTGGAAAATGTCGTTCACGCATTTCTCCCCAATTGAAATTTGAAAAGTTGGCAAGTGTGCTGGTAATAGATCTTTTTGAGAAAATCTGGTCTTTTTTCAGCTCAGTTTTGGTTTTTACATAGTACATGTATAATTGTACAGGCTTACATATGAAATGTGCTTTTTCATTTTTGAACTTTTTAACCATCTTAGATGCTTATTGAGTCAAATATGGTGTCTGCAGAAATGCAATTTGTTATATTTTATACAGATAATATGATTTTTTGTTGTTGTACAGTTTCTTGACCATAAAGATGGAAAAGGTGTTCCCCCTGTGGTTGCAGCTGTACAGCATCGACAGATAGATTTTGCCCGCCGTCTATTGGACTTAGGCGTAGATATCAACGCAACTGACCGCAGACTCAAACGGACTGCTTTACATTACGCCATCTCATCAAAACGTTTGGATTTATATGAACTTTTACTGAAGTAAGTGTATTTACAAAATATATATTGTTTACTATATATCAATGGCAGAATAAGGTATTAAGCATTGTATTTCTATGGGTACCTGTACTTCATGTACAATGTCACTTTTTAGTGACAATAATAAATCCTATCGCTTTACTTTGATATAAATTACAATTGATGAAACAAATGTTGCACGCAAGTTAATAATTTCACATTTGAAATTGATCGTACATGTGAAAAAATACACATACTGGGTACATCTCTACAATACCTTGGGTTGCACTGTTTGAAGTAAGACTTGTCTATCTTGCAGTTTTATTTGAATTTGATTCAATATCAATTCATATACAGCAGTATTTTTGGCCAAGCATAATAAACTTTTTATAACATTATAAACTTTCATAGGGGAGATATCTACAAACTATATAGAATGTCTATTAGTAGCCCAAGTTTGTCTAATCCAATATATTTCCGTACCGTGGTCCTAACAAAGAGAAGGTTGTGATGATGACCTTCTCTAACAAACAAGTTTACCTTAGAACATGCTTGCTGGTTAACTCTTAAAAGCGTTTATTGGTTTCACTAAAATATCAATTCCCTGTCAAGAAAATACCACAACTACTTTACTGGCTATTAAATAATGTTTTTTTCTTCATGGATAATGGTGAAACCAAAATATCGTTTAGAGGGTTATAACCATGTGGATAACTTGCCACTTGAATGATTATATTACATTGATATACTACCAAGTGATATCAAAGATCTGAGACTGAAATTGGTTAAGAAAAAGTAAGGTTCATCTATCGGAGAAGAAATAATAATCTTGACAAATATATATTAACTGCTATGATTTTTTTTGTATAAATAAGTGTTAAGGTCAGAAGCTGACATTTCTTGCTGTCATACCATTATAAAATTTGATAAAAAGTCTTGAGTTGCTTGAAATACTTAAATCCAGTACCAAAAGGAGTTGAATAATACCATGATCAATATTAAGCTTGCAGCATGAGGTGGTAGTATTTTTTTAAGTTAATCTCACGTAGTGATTACCAAAACAATGATTAGCTGCTAGTTGACAATCTGATGTGATAATATCTAATCATTTTGACACAGTATTAATTTGCTATAAAATGTAGTACTAGCTGAAGTAAAGTTGCCTCAATTTCAAAGACAAAGAGACCAAACATAATGTTGGAATAGGCAGAGATCCAATAATGTATCATCATGCAATTTACATATTGTGTTTTTAAGATGCTAAATTTACATTATATATGCACTTTTCTGATATCTAGACACAAAATCAAGGGTTGTAAAAACATTGAATTAGTTTTCAAAGCTTTGTTGCAATAAGTTAACATTCATTGGTTTATTCCAATAATTCCAGAAGATCAAGTTTTATATTTTCTAGTCATTATCACTTTTTCTTCAGTTGTATCTTATGAGCTAATGCATCGTGACATATTGATCTGTACAATGTACTGCTCATCCATAGCCATATTCCAGAGGTTGATTATTGGATAAGTATTTCCTGTGTCAATACTTGGTCATATAACTTCCCTTTTGAATGTGTCTCGATCTATATAAAGTTGATCTGTAGTTACACATTAGACCAGTTGATCCAGTCAGTGGTGTTGATGGTGACACAGAACCTGCCGTGTATACAAGGCATTGATTGGCTATAGTGATACCAGGACACCTTTGTTTACAGTATCCAAGGCGATGACACAACATCTGAACCTTGTTTATGGTGCAATAAAACATTCTGAAGAGCTGGACTGCTGATGTTGTCAGCATACAGCTCTACATGTCATTATCACACAATATTATAGACCTACCTTACTTTCTTTTATTGTAGAGAATGATAATCATAATGTCATATAGTTTGAGATAAAGGTCATACATGTGATACAGTTGATTGAAATTGATTTAATTAACCATTGACATCAACACTTAATGAAAATATTCAGAAATTAAGCGGGGATTGTGGAGGGAGTCAGAATGGGAAATTCTTTTCTATATTTTACATCATTTTGATAGATTCCCAAACTCTCAAAGAAGGATTGTTTGGTTTTATTTGAATGAATAGACACATTGTATACATCATATATGAGTGGAGGTTTAAAATTAGACCTGAGTCATATAACATAATAATTTTGTTTATATTAATTTGTTAGACCGTTTTCGATGAAAAAAAAGTTTACATGACTCTTTGTCATGCAAATTATAATTGATTTATAAGTATACTTAAAACATTATTGAATCTGTACACAATGTTGATCCACCAGGTATGAATTCAATTTCGGGATAACTTAACAGTCTGAAATGATACAGTATACCTTTTGTGTTCCTGTTTAGCTATAGTTCCTTATGCAACATAAACAAGCTAATACCTGCTTCAGTATTGGCAATAGACAAATCATTGTGTGAAAAGAAGAAAAACTATGGGGAGGTATGATATCAAATCTGTAAGTAAACAGGTGATTTATATATAAATACACTTTTTATAGAAAATGACCAGGTAGAAAGATGGTACTTTTCTCGTTAAAGACTGGTGGTACCTGGACAGATGAAAAGCACACCTAATCATTTACCTAAACAGGGCGCAATTGATTTTCTGCACTTTTAATAGTTTTTTTAACAATAAGACACCTTTTGTTTTTTGTAATCCTTCAATATAGACCCTATTTGAGAATGGTTCTAGCTGGTACAGTGTTGAGTGTTCAGAAAATTAGAAGGTAGTCATAAAATATGATTAAACCGACCGAATGTACAATATTTCTCATTGGTCACTAAGGGTTCAGAACAGTGCAGTTCTTCTTAATGGCTCTACCATGGCTCTACCATAGACAAATTCATTAAAGCTTTAGTGTTACCATATATGGATACAGATGTACATAATGTATGATGCAGAAATTATTGGGGATGCATGCCCATTTATAAAGGCCATAGAATAAATGCCCCTAGACAAATGTGCTGTATTGAAAATATCAGAAATGAGGTATTTATAGATTGCAGGATATACTGTATTCGACCAAATAAGTGACCCGGGCACTTAAATAATAAAAAAAAATGAGTGGTGCTTAATGAAAGCAAATTTGAATTACGCTCTTACAAATAAATGCATAACGTAAGCCATGTATATCATATTATGGCATAACGTAAGCCATGTATATCATATTATGGTCTAGATATAAGAAAAGTCAGATTGTGAATCATTGTTATCTGATCCCCTGTAGAGTAAATAAATTGTTTCCTGGTTGCCATTTGGATGTGCCAGGAATTATGGATATTAAATGTTTTGTATATTAGGTTGTATGATCTAATTATAGACTTTTTATACCATTTCCCCCAAAAAATGATTTTGACAATCATTGTTGATTTTGATTTAGTTGAAGAGAATTTAAATCATATAATGACTGTAAATATGAATGTTGACTCTAAGTCATACATGTACATGTATATTCAAAATACCAGTATAATGGTTATGCTTAATCTTTTCTTCTTAAATCCTTTGATCTGAATTTGTATAGGTAGAGGATCATTCACACATTGTACACATGATATATAGCATATATATTGTATCTGGTAAATTACTTATGTTTGCCAGGACTTCATTTTCATTCTACATTCTATTGTCATATTTAAAGTGAAAATGATAAGTGTTTTGTTAACGTTCATCATGTGGATGTTTCATGCCAGGCTTAAGTTACAGTTATTGGTTCATTATGAATAACTGAGGAATGAAAGCCTGAACTTTAAAGTATTAAATTCTTTGTGACTTATAAAATTAAATCAGCTTCAGTTTTGAGCCTTTTCAAATATTTATAAATAAAAAAACTATGAGAAGATGAGAATTGCTTTTGTATTATAAATGAATTAACAGTAAATATATTTCATCATGCTTCTGAGAATTAAACTAATCTGGATCCAGATTTCTAGACTACACTGATGACGGCTGATATTAATTATTTAGGGTACAGAATGGTTCAGGTGATGCTATGATGTATTTATTGGGAAATAACGAGAGGAGGCTTATTACACCTAGGGGACTCGACTACCTAAAGTAATCTGTTTATAGTTATTATGTCTATGTATAAGTTTCTGATGGAATATATTACAGCTAGCTTTGATGAGTCGACATGATATGATTGTTATTCTGTGATCTTATATTCATTTGGCAATTTTTAAACTAGAATAAAATAGCATGTAGGTACATGTATAAACACCATTTTGTTAGATGGTCAAGAATTCAAGATTCATTTACATTTAGACAACCTGTAATGGCTAGGTGAAGATTTAAATCAGATTCACTGTCAACATTTTATATTCAGATGATCTTTTGTCACACTCTGAGGTCGTTGTTTACAGATAACAGTAGTCTTTGTTATGACATTTTGTCAGACTGATGTTTAGAAAAGTTTATTGTTGATTGTAATGGTAGGACAGATTTGTTGTGAGGCCCATAGATATGAGTTAATTGAAATAGAAATCAGTAGAGAAATACATGGATATAATACAGTCCCATGAACTGAAAACACAAAACTCATCAATACCTTGAGCTTGGAGCCAATGTAACAAATTGAAGCACTGCATTGTAATGTGGAACTATATACATTCCAGGAAAGAGGTTCCAGGGGTCTACCTGGCATTGATTGGGGTATACAATGTATAAACCTATAGTCACTGTTTTATTAAAACTTCATACCGCTACCAGCATGTTCATGAATTACCGCTACCTGCATGTTCATGAATTATTATGTGGATTTTGCACCATCTAGAATTATAAGTATACAGTAATGTCATCTTGAGTTTAAGTAGGTCATATCTGTAACTCCAGATGAAATCTAAAATTCATTATGTCTTCTTAGCTAGGCGAGCAATACATTATCCCAATTCTGTTATACATTTCAAAACCTTTCCTCTGTCCTAGTAACTGGTTTTGTTAACATTCTCTCAGTGCTTGTCATTGAGTTAATCCGACTTCCTTAGTATTCATAAAAATGCTATACCCAAGAGGAGTTGCGCATTATTTATTGATAGATATTTTCTTGTTATCCGTTTAAAAATTCCTGGTGTTAAGTTCCAGTAGATCTCTCTTGATAACTCTAATTATCTATATATAAACTGCAACACACAAAGCCCCCCTCCCCCATCACAACAATAGAGATCCTTGAGAAAAAATATACTGGTATTTTTCAGAATTGATACATGGATTTGATTTGCTATTGATTGAGTAGGTTATGGTGTATTTGGGGGATACATGACAAGTACTAGATTGATGTACTAATATTGATTTAGATTGTATGTTACAATGGTGACAATGTATTAGATCTATATGATTGTGTATCCCATTAATGGAACTCTCTTTTATTCCCCAACAATGGCATCTATTAAAGACATCTGACAAATGCTTGAAACAAAAATTGATTGTATGGTACAATGTATAAACATTTGAGGTTTTTTCATGCCAACAAATTGACTGACTTTTGTCACAATACAATAGTGTACTGAGCACATTCATGTAGTCAATATTTCAGTATTGAAAAAATAATGAAGATTATTAAAACAAACCAAGAAAATGAATATGAATATTATATATTTTCAACTACAGCTATTTTTTTCATTGATTGATATAATACTCACACTTCTAGCTGGTCAGATATTGGTGACTCAATAACAAAAGGCACATAATTATGATATTTCATGATTGTCAACAAGGATTGGTGTTCATTTGGTTATATAGCTAAACATACACATGTACCTTCAAAAATGTACACAAAAAATAAGGTTTTGGCATAAAATCTAAAGTTATCGTATCTATATGTCCTTGTGACAACTGCTTTTCCCTGCAACACAGCATCAAGTTCAATAGATGTAGGTGAAATATTATAGTAGACTAGTATACAATTAAGAGAACGGGAGAAATGTATAATGATCAGCTGATAGATTTTCCGTGTTAGTATATGTAAATAGTGTGTTGGGAGCAGGACGGGAGCTTTGTTGGGTAATATTGATCCTGCTATGTACATTTTACACTAAAACGGCCGTCCTACCACAAGTCTCAATAGTCAGGTGTCTAAGGTAAAAACACTAATAGTGAAAGTACACACTTTCTTCAGCTTCAACAAGTGCTCATAACGATAGGACCACTATATCATAATAGTGTACAGACTGAACTGGATTTGAGAACGGGCAGTGATCATTGAATTTCGACCTGGTGAATTAAGGGTTTTAATCCTTTCAAATCCACAGGAGATCAGTTTAAATTGTGTGTTGGAAAATCCAGTGAAGAATCAGTGTTCGTTCATGTTGGACTCGGGTGTGTTAATTAAGATATATGGCATAATCCCATCATCATTTTGTACCTGTAACTGACATGGGAGTAATGGGTTTTATAATTACAAAATATCCCATCATGTCAGTCTGTTTCCAGTCGGCTAGGCCAGCCATAACACTAACAGGAATAGACGTTTACATGGATTTTGAAATCTGTGCTAATCACCCTCTCACACAATTCGGAACTGCTGATTAGTACTGCTGGCAGGTAATACCGTGGATTTTTGTTTTCATATAGCCTAGCAATTATATAATCTTATTAATTTGTTTTCATTTTAATCCCTCTAGGACATGCATCCTAACTATTTGTGAAAGTTATAAGCACATAGGACTTTTTTTTATCTTGTTTGTGATAAGTTTTTACATAATGTGAGCTGGAAATCAGAACTATAAACTGTAATATTTATATTAGTAATTGAGTAGGAAGGAGGGGAAAGACACAGTTGATCTTAAAATATTTTCTTGTTTTAAGCCTCCACCTCTGACTTTTTTGAAATCATTCACTTCTCAATTGTATAGCGTTCTTTAGTTTACTATTCAGAAATTAACAAGGGAAACAATTTCCATTAACAGTTCTTGTCAGTTATAAACATTATTTTCCTATAAGTAGAGACTTTATGATTAGGTTTAATACCTGATTTTCTTTTTGAAGAACATCTGAATTATGATATTTTGCTTTTGCATATCACAGAGTTATCTGCCTTTGCGTGTAGGTGTTGATTGTTACATAATGTTTTCGTGAGCTTTACATCATATTTTTCAGAGAAAGCAATATAATTTTTGCTCACAAAATAATAATGTCACAATCGATACCTTACCCACAATAACTCTGTAATATGCAAAGGCAGAATATGTAGGGTCACTGTCTTTTTGCAGTGCTTCTTTATTTTTAATTCACCATGTCCAGTCCATCCATTAACAATTGACTCTTTTTCATAAATGCTTATTGGAATTTAACCAAACTTGAATGATATCATCCCTCTGGGATGAGGACTCGAAATTATTCAAATATTTAAGCAGGACCATGAAAGGGACCTGAGGTATAGAGGGATCAAAAAAGATCAATTTGGCTATTTTCCTAAAACAATTAACTTCTACTCAGAAACTAGCAGATGACCATCACTCATATTTGCCTTGTTGCATATCTCTTTGTGATGAAAAAAAAAAAAAAAAAATGGTATAGATTTTTAGTTGAAATGACCCCAGGGGACTTGTAGAATGGAAATAAAAAGGGTCATTTTGGGTATTTTCTTACTAATGATTTCTTCTCTGAAACCATAGAAAATACCGTAGATATCACTAAAATTTGCATGGAAACATCCCTTTGGGTTGAAGTTTCAAAATTGTAGAAATGGTTGACCTAACCCTCTAGGCCCTGAGTGTCTGTGAGGTTAGCTATGAATCCGCTACATTTGCTGAAAGTTTCCTTTGAATTTGACTGATTCAATTTAGTTGAATTTGTATGTGTACCAAGTTGCTGATGTGGTAGATTCTGAACTGGAAAAAATAATTTAAATATCTCCTAATTGTAATGGGAATTTTTGTACATGATTACCAAGTACTAGATAAACCAGGTATATTGTAACTGATACAGGGCCTCTTTTTATACATTTTTCATACATACTGGGGGAAATATCATTCAATCATCTTGATTCCTGCTTCTAGAATAATACAGTATACTGTCAAAATGGCAAATAGAGGACCTTGTTGATCAAAAGGGGATGTAATCAGTGATACAGTTTTTAACAATTAATGTTTACTTATATCCAAGTACACTTGTACTCTCTTCCGAGAAACACTTAGCTCCATCATGGAATCAAAAAATGTAAAAATTATGATAAAATGTTTGTTTAATGTTGTTTATTAATTCTTGTTTGTTTGTTTGTTTGTTTATATTAAGTGGCTAATCGACAGCTAGGGTCATTTAGGGCCAAACTTTAAGAATTCAGTTCTAGTAATAATGAAGTGTTATTTATAAGAATGATTGATTCTATCCAGTAGACACTTTGAGTAAAGATTGATCCTCTCTTTTTTTTCTAATTAGTTTGTCTATCATTTTCAGTATATCCAATGGTGTCCGAGGTAATTTTGTACAAGATTCCACCATGTAGTTTGAATATTATAAGTAATTTGTTTATTAGATTTAGTATGGTAAATGCCGTTGGGGCGATATCAATATCTATACACATTATATATATAATCCACCTGATTTCAAAATGTAAATTATTTATAGGATTAAAACACAGAGCTGCTTCCTTCAGCACAATGCATTTTAATCTGGCCACAATAGACCGTTCTATATCATACACACCAAATGCATGATTACTTTGTAAACAAAAACTGCCATGACTTTGTAAAAATATTTATTGACCACGAGTCCTTTGGCACTACTGTAATCAATAATATTATAATTATGTATTGAAATAATTTTTTTACACACATCAACATTCCATTGTTATATTTGATTGGATACCCCGTGGTTTAAAGAATTAGTCAGGGATACTGTATCAGAGTGATATGTAGGCATCCAAAATATAACAACTTGCTGAATACTGATAATTAAAAAACCTGAACAGGACATTAACCTAGGATAAATGTCTAAATACAAGCATGATGATATTAGGTCAACTCAGAAGATGATTTGAAATTAACTGGTTTTGTGTAAGATAAAGAAGATATCTCCGTTAAAAATCTCTGTTTTTGGCTTTGTAACTATAAGCATTACAATCAAATGTAATAGATTACACTGTATACTTACATTGTTTGAGGGTAGCTACTTGTTAGTAATTGTTTTAATCATATGAGATGTATTTTAAATTAAGATATTATAATTTCTTTATAAAATGGTAAGAAAAGGATAAACGCTTTTACTTCAAGCCAATTATAATATGAAACAAACCAGAAACGGTAAAATTGTTTTTACATATGTTTGATAATTTCATCATTAAAAGTTTGTTATATTTATGAAAAAGACTAGTCAGTTGAGTATGAGTGCTTACTTAACATATTATATACAGTGATTTCTTAAACTTTCAATATAAGGGAAATTTTCATTTTAAGATTGTACCATCTATTTCATCATTTGTCACATTTAATGCTGCCAGGAAGGCTTCATGGTTCCATAGCAAACATTTTACTGTTGTCAGTACATGATATCTGTGAATGAGTTGGTTATCCTGCTCTATAATTAGCAGTATGGTACTGTGAGACAGGACTATAAAGTAGACAATAGTTCATTAGTTTTCACTATCACAAGGAGACAAATACAATTGCACTCAACAAACATGCTTGGTATATGCTGCTTATTGAGATGGACACGGCACCCATAAATCATCTTAGACTTATGTATATGTACTTGGGTAGTCAAGTTGAAACACTGAACCTACCACCAAGAAGGCATTGCTTTGTTTCCCCATTCAGATGTGAAAGGGTATCGGGTACCTGTCTGACTGTGTCATATTCCCTTAACTGGTACAGAGATCTAGTTCCTCCGGATCTAGATTGACCTCTCAGGGGATCCATATCTCTTACATGCTTCCAGCCGGGCTAACAAGAGTTATTAGATTTAGTTATATAACTTGTTTTGTAATTGTTGTAAAATAAATTAAGTTTTATTTATATAATTGAATTGAGAGAATCTTAGCAAAATAAAACTTAATGCATCCATCATGGATTGTTAATTATAAGGATATTGATTTGTATGTATATAGCCAAGAATCTGTTGCTGTTACAGTATACTACACTGTATTTTTTTTTTAATTGTTTGTTGTGTATTATTCCTTATTTTTTTCCTTTTTTGTTTTTCATCAAAAGTGATATTGACGTCATAGAGTGTATTGACATCCAATTAAAATTGAAATAATCTCAACTGCTATAAACATCATCAATAAGGTGAGAAATTAACCGTGAAAATCCTTCCACATATTACGAGCTTCAGCGACTCCCACATTAGAATGTGCTCTATTTCAGTGCTACCCTGTGTGATCGGTCAGATTTCTCAATCAATGGTTATTTCATTGTTTTTTCTTTATTGCCACCCAATGGAGGTCATAGCTGAAGTGCTGTAACTGTATTTATTGAACCCAATAACTGGAGAAAAAATGGTTTCAATTTTATATAGAGTGTACTTTACCCAATTTTCCTTTATGAATTGATGGGTTTTTTCATCCCATGAAATCTTTGTTTTCACTGAGTTACTTTACAGAGCATATATTGAAAGCACTTGATACACAATGGATTGAGGAAAGTTCTTTTTGTATGTAAAACATAAAGTTCTAGGGCATTTAATTGATACAGTAAATTAAACAGGTATTTATTATGGTGAATGACCTTAAGATTTAAATGAAAGTTGAATTCTGCTGTTAGAAGGCTGATTGGTCAATCACAAGATATGTAAGAGTACTTTATAATTTGTTAAATCTAAAACTTAAACAAAGGAAAAATTATTCACTAACTAGTTCATGTCAATCTTGCACACCATGCACACCAAAACCCTAAGCAAAAACTGAAAACTATACAGGAAGTCACAAAATTAAAGTTATATATGTTGATAAAAGTAAAGATTTTCACTGACAATATTCTAAGGGCACAATGACCTTTTTTTTAACAAGATGTAGATCAAAATACAAAAATTAGGAAGATTTAAAGTTATAAAAATTAAACAAAGTTTGCAAAAGTTAGAAATTTGACCTTTTCACTTTTACTATTTCATGTTTTGGTTCCAGATATTAGTCTGCAGTTCAATATGATCTGAAGAGTTATAATATGATGTACTTAGAGTACCTACCATGAAAGATTATTAGAAAATTACCTATTCCATCTCTTCCATTGCAGATATAAGCCTGAGATAGATGTAGCGGACTACCAGGGTAAGACCGTCTTTCATCGTGTGTGTGGTAATAAAGACCCAAGGTACTTTCAGAAGCTGGTAGAGACGTACAACGGCATACCAGAGGACGTGATGGATCAGGCGGCCGATGATGGCATGACACCTGTCATCATCGCCTGTCAAAATGGCAACCCAGAACAGCTCAAAGAGCTCCTTGATAAAGGGGTATGTCCTTCATGTATTTTTATTACAAAAGATAATGTCCTGGTGACATATTCTGGTAAAACCAATTAATAAATCCGATTCTGGATACGTCCCGTTTCCATTGGTACAATATGCTTTTTCCAATCATTCACAAAGTATTCAAATCTATAGCTACTACTACTTAATTTAAATGAAATGACACAAATTTATATGAAATGCTTTTTGAAATATTTAAATATTTGAAATATATTTTTTCAATGACAAACGTACATGTTTGATGATTTAAGGATACAGTCAAAACTTGATGTATGTAATGTGCACAATTTTTTGGTGCTAAGATAAAATTTGAAGTTGTGTGTGTGTGAATTGTATTGTTATAAAATGTTTCAATATTTTAGGGAGTAGGGGGGGGGGGGGAGTCCAAAAAAGGAGCAACTAACTACATGATTTTTGGTGACAAATTCCCAGACCCTGATTTATTTTTCCTCTATGCTTTGGTTACAGGCTTCAGCCAGCGATGCTGACAAGACAGGGAAGTCGGCACTACATTACTGTGCCGACAACTTAGAGACACAATGTGCAGAGATGATATTACACAAGGACATTGATCTCCTAAATTCCAAGGATGAGCAGGGATTTACCCCACTCCACATGGCTGTTATTGGAGGTAACGCCCCTCTCCTACGTCTCCTGCTCAAGAAGGATGCTGACATTAACTGTCTAGACAATGAACACCACACGGTGGCTCACTGGGCAACAGGTGAATATAGACCCCTAATTTATAAATATACAATATTTTTACATTGAATGTTTATGAGCTTATTAACTTGTAACATCTTCTAATGCATAAGTTATTCTTGGATCTTGGCTAGTTTAATATCTTGGTTGTCGCAATAGGGATTGCATGACTATGTATATCTTCGCTAATTTTAAATGGCTTGTTCAATATATGGTATAGGCCTATAATATGAAATATATGCCAAAAAATCACACAATCACATATATTAGATATATATATATATATTCACATATGTATAAGGTAGTGTAGAAGTTCACTACAGTGATGATGCTCTGTAATACAATAGTTTTAGTGTTATAATGAAATTAAATTAGATTTTCCAATTGGCCTCAAGAAAAATGAAATCAATCCGAGAACTTGCTTAAATATCCTGCATTTGATCATTTACAAAAATTTGAATTGTAGGTTATAAGAATTATTTTTAAATCCTTTGTAAGTGTTATGCAAATTCTTTTCTTTCTTAATTGTGATAAAATGAAATTCTTAATAGCTACATGTACATAGAATGAGTAATCTTAAAATAATCAGGAATTTGCATTAATTGAATTGAACTAAATGGTGATTTGTGTCATATTTTCTTAAATTTAACTGGAAGGTTGTATTAACCATTTAAAGAAAAAAATGTTTTTCGAACTACACAAAAACCGGACTTGCTACCTGTTTATATTGGTTTGGTCAATCAGATATGGGTACATGTACCCAACCCTTGTAGGCCTGTGTCCAAATCTTTAACATTCCAGCCGTTGTATTATATCAGCCTTAGAAACCTGATATATTCAGTCACACATCCAACTGTATAGGTATATAAGTACTGCTTTGTGATGTTATGGAGGGGTAGTGAGTCAGATCCACACAGAGTTTCATTGTAATCCACTTTGTACTGTTGCCATGCACCTACAGGGTTTGTTATGGCATCAGAGTCTCATCAATAGTGTTATTTACAAAAAACACATGTATAACAGTAATCCTACCTGGAGATAAAATCTGATACACCGAAACAGTGGGTTACCTCCCTTAGATTTTGCCTTTTAAACTGTAACAGCAAATTTCTGAAATCGTTCATAAGTTTATGAAAGATGAAATCAATACTTCACGATCTTTAGATCTTATTCTGCTTCATTATGTTTTATGAAATGATTTTTCCAGTATGCTGTAAAAAATTCTGTTTCAATCTTGGCTTTTGTGGTCTTTTTGTGAACAGTACACTCTATTGTTCTGGTTGATCAAAGATCTAGCTGTTAAATTGCGGTTTATACTTTTTCTGTTATTGTGATGAACAACTAGATGAAACTATGAACTTTGAGTTTTCTAATTACATTTCTTTCATGGAAATATTTTTTTCAGTTTGCTAGTTAAGTTTCTAGTTAAGTTTTAAATTGATCTAATAAGTTGCTGTAAAACTCAGCGTACGTGTCTATATATATGGTTTGCTGACTAAGTTTATTTTATTTTATTTTACTTCATAGTTTTTGGGCTTTAAATTCCCAGAAAAAAATCCATTTACCTTATTTCTACATAAACAAAGTATTATGTTGGTTCCCAGGTTACTTTGAATCTTTTGTATGACGTCATACGATGCTATTTTACCCTATAAGATGTCATAATTTTAGTTCAGGTTTATATTATAAGTATTGGAACTACAAAAGCATTCCAAAGTTATTCCAAAAACAAACAAAATATTTCAGATTTGCACATTCCAATAGTCACTGCACATAAAAAATAGTGTGATATTGTAAGTTATAATTAAAGAGAATCTTAAAATTTGACAATGTAATTACAATATTGAATGCGGAATGAGTAAAAATAATTAACTTAAAAATGGGATAAGTTCTTACATTTATTTAAAAGTTTTCAGATTTTCTCTGTTGAACAATGTTGGCTTATCACCATTATACACCATTAATATAAATTGTTATTTGTTGAGTTCGTTGTGCACATACGATAGGCTTAGTAGTAAAATTATTTTTGAAAACTTGTATTCTGCCTTTGCATATTACAGAGTTAGCTCCCTTGTGGGTAGATATACATTGTTAAGTTATTATTTTGTGAGTTTTCTCAAAAACATATGACGTTACGATTGCAAACACATGACATCACTATTAATACCTACTCACAAGGGCAGATAACTCTGTAAGATGCAAATAAAGAATATTAATAATGAAATGAGTATTATATGACATCATATACGAGACAATTTGTGTGATTTTATTCTCCCATCTTGTTGGTGTTGTACTGATCTATTTATATCCTCCAATCAACACTCAAAGGGCATCACATGACAGGACGTAAAGGTAAGGGCAGACCACTCTACTACAACCACAGTATACGTATCTCTATTTATATCCATTTTGTATATGGTAGCATATTTAGTCTGTGGTGTGTTCTCCGTGAGTGGATTTCTATGTACATGCATCCGATAGTGATACTGCTTAGATGCACCTTTTGTCTACGTTTTTGACATTTCAAAATCAACTACATGTATACATATACTTCGATCCTTACTGATGCTTGCCATACATGATATATGATAATTAATTTTCATTTCTCTAATGTAGTGTCCATTTAATGTAGTAAGTAAACTCCCTATAGTGATGTGCCATTAGAATGTATACTGTACTTTTTTTGCAATGGAATTTTATCTTATAAAATTAGTGGTTTCTATTGATAGCAGGATTGAACTTGGTCTGACCGTGACCTTATCTCCTATTTCACTATTCTTAAAGTCAAAAATAAAAGTAAATGATGTTATTTTTTAGTAGGAAATCTACTATTGATAGTACTTAATCATCAATATCTGCTTAAATTATGAAAGGAAGTACTCAGTAAATCTCAAATTAGTTGATTCACAAAACTAGTTTAAGTCATATACTTTGTACATTTGTATATATATTTTAATATGTAAGATACTATATAGAAAAAAAAAAAAAACTATATAAGTACCAATATACACATATACCGGTACATAACCTAGCTTTCATACCACTAAAATTTAGTATATTGATACATTTAACCAGAATTGATAAATTTATGCAAAATAAACATTTCCTTTTCTTTGTTTTTGCTTTACTGCCATTTTTCTACTAATTACTTTTTATTTGACAGCACAAGATATGCATTATTGGAAATTATTAATTCATATGACAGTAAAATATATTGAATGCTACTTGATGACATATGTGCCCTATTCAGCTATATGTCAAAAATAATATTAAGACATATGTGATATATACTGTAGATGTAGCCAATATATTATACATAATTATACTTATCTGGATTCTCAAACATCATTTAAATCATCAACTGGCCTCGATATCTAATATTACAGGAGAAAACAAAGGAGAGTAACTGCAGTAGAATGGTTTCCTGGAGTGCCTGTTTCTAAATTTTCTAATTTTTATACATGTATCATATATTTATTAGTTTTAGAAACAGATTATTTTGTGTGAGGTATGGATGTATGAAAAAATCTCAAATCTATAGAAATGAACCACCATTCTATTAAGTAAACACACAATGGGTCTTTTAAAGATTAACTTTAGATGTTATTTGAATGATGTATTGTCAACTTTTATAAATAGACATTCACATTGATCTCTTTATTCATTTCTGTATTACGTATTTTCTACTTTTTGTAAGTTTGTTAAATTCTGTTGTGTTTTCTCTTTATTTTTGACACTCAGTTGATCTACATATATGGATTAAATTTACAGCTATTACAAAAAACTTGGATTCAACACTTTTTAAGTTGTCAATTCTTGAGCACAGAAATACATTATGAAGTTTACAATTGTTTTCAGCGAGTTGTTTGTACTGTAGGAATTCAAACCAGGGAATTGAATTTCACTTAAGATATTTTAACTGTATATCAGTTAAGTTAATATATATGAAACTTCAATAATCTATGAAAAAAAACTCTTTTAAGAAAAACAAATTCCCATGCACAATATTCAGAAAGTATCTCTCAGTTGTGCATGGTTTCTGAAAAATGGGAAATGTAGGATTTTAAAAAACCGTTTAAAGAAAAAAGATTTAATTATATCTGCATTGAATTGTAAAACAAATTTAACATTTAGTTACTCTCTACATGAAAATAACACTGAAGTTAATATATATATCATGTACAGTTTAACACTGCATGCTAATTACAAAACTACATTGTGGTCTTATTTCATTATTATTTTGTGTTTGAATTTAAATTAGTATTCCATTGTATACAAAATTAGATATAACTTTGTCAAACAAGTTCAAAAACTCATTTGTATACATTGTACATAGTACATGTTCATATATCATTTTTATGTTTCATCAGTTCAGAATATTGTCTCTTCAGATCAAGTGTGTTATTGAAAATACATTCAATCACTTTAAATGTTTTAGGATAATAATTCAATATCTCTACATTACTTACTGTGTCTGTTGATCATTTAAAATGATTTAACTGGCCAGCTATGAGTAAGGGGAGATAACTTGTGTTTTACAGTATGTGGCCACCTTGAGGTTCTGGAGATTCTACTGGAGAATGGAGCGGATGTGTCGCGGGCAGACAGCCATGAGGCCTACCCTATACACTATGCAGCCCAGATGAATGGGAAGGAGAATGGTCACACAGATCCAAAGATAGGGGAGAAAGTCCTGAGGAAACTGGTGGAGAATGGTGTACCCATGGATGTCCTCGACAAAGATGGTCGTCAGCCTTTACTGTGGGCTGCTAGTGCTGGTACATTATGTTGTTTGGCAATTACTTCAAATATCCTGATATTGATGCTTCCAACAGTATCAAGTTTTATCCTAGCTTTCATTCTCAATCAAAAGCATCATATATATATTAAATGTTTTACATATAATGAATACATCAGTAAATCTACCAGTGAATTAGATATATTTTTAGGTCATCTGACCGAAGGTCAGGATGACCTATTGTCATCGTGTTTCGTCCGTCGTCGTGCGCCGTCCGCCGTCCTCCGTGCGTCGTGCGTAAAACTATTTATACAAAAGCCTACTCCTCCTAAACCCTTGAGTGAATTACATCCATATTTGGTGTGAAACATCCTTGGGGAAGGATAATCATATTTTATATAAATGAGCCTGGTCCGACCCCTAGGGGCTGAGGAGTGGGGCCCCAAAAGGACAAATTTTCTTAATTTTAGCTTTAAAATCCTACTCCTCCTTCATCCTTGGATAAATTTCATCCATATTTGGTGTGAAACATCATTGGAGAAGGACAATCATATTTTATATAAATGAGCCTGGTCCGACACCTAGGGGCTGAGGGGTGGGGCCCCAAAAGGGCAAATTTTCTTAATTTTAGCTTTAAAATCCTACTCCTCCTTCATCCTTGGATGGATTTCATCCATATTTGGTGTTAAACATCATTTGGGAAGGACAATCATATTTTATATAAATGAGCCTGGTCCGACCCCTAGGGGCTGAGGGGTGGGGCCCCAAAAGGGCAAATTTTCTTAATTTTAGCTTTAAAATCCTACTCCTCCTTCATCCTTGGATGGATTTCATCCATATTTGGTGTGAAACATCATTGGGGACGGACAATCATATTTTACATAGATGAGCCTGGTCCAACCCCTAGTGGCTGAGGGATAGGGCCCCAAAAGGGCAAATTTTCTTAATTTTAGCTTTAAAATCCTACTCCTTCTTCATCCTTTGATGGATTTCATCCATATTTTGTTGTGAAACATCATTGTGGAAGGACAATCATATTTTATATAAATGAGCCTGGTCCGACCCCTAGGGGCTGAGGGGTGGGGCCCCAAAAGGGCAAATTTTCTTAAATTTTAGCTTTAAAATCCTACTCCTCCTTCATCCTTGGATGGATTTCATCCATATTTGGTGTGAAACATCATTGGAGAAGGACAATCATATTTTATATAAATGAGCCTGGTCCGACACCTAGGGGCTTAGGGATGGGGCCCCAAAAGGGCAAATTTTCTTAATTTTAGCTTTAAAATCCTACTCCTCCTTCATCCTTGGATGAATTTCATCCATATTTGGTGTGAAACATCATTGGGGAAGGACAATCATATTTTATATAAATGAGTCTAGTCTGACCCCTAGGGGCTGAGGGGTGTTAGGGCCCCAAAATGGCATATTTTCTTAATTTTAGCTGTCCCAATTCCTGTTTTCAGGTTTCGGTCTGCGATCTCAATGAAAAATTTGTCTATAGGGGTTTTAATTGATGCCGAACAACATACAACATTTTCTTAAAGATTTTTGGTATTCCAAGATGGCCGCTGGCCTACTTACTGTTTTAAGGTTTCAGTCTCCGATCTCAATGAAAATTGGTCTATAGGGGTTTTAATTGATGCCGAACAACATGAAAACATTTTCGTAAAGATTTTGGTATTCCAAGATGGCCACTGGCCCACTTCCTGTTTTCAGGTTTCAGTCTCCGATCTCAATGAAAATTGGTCTATAGGGGTTTTAATTGATTCAGAAGGGGAAACTTTAGGTGAGGACAATCATATTTTATAAAGGACCGAGCTAAGACCCATGGGGATAGTACGGCGGAGGTCCAAAATGGGAGCTTTGCTGAAATTTGGCTTTAAAATCTGACGACTCCTCATATTAATCCTTGAATGGGTTACAACCATATATGGATGAAGGGCTACAAAGTTTGTTCAACAAATGACATTTACCTATTTCAGAAACTTACATATTCAACTAAGGAGTTCCTTGTATTGTTTATATTAATCGTTAACCAATACTTTATACTGTGACTTTGTTGTTTTGTGCCATGAGTCAGATGACCGTTTAGGCCCATGGGCCTCTTGTTTTTATAAATATTTTGTAGGTAACTCTGAGTCATGTAAGCTGCTGGTGAAAGCTGGAGCAGATGTGAATGCTATAGACAAGGATGGACTGTCAGGTAAAAAATGGTGATATCCCAGTACAATGAAAATTAACAACATAATTTCATGTTTTAATGACCTTGAAGGCACAAAAGGAATATCTTATATACTTGTGATAAATGTGAAAACAATTTGGGATTGATGCAAATCTTATTACGTAAAATTGATTAGAAGACTTATAAAAGGTTTAAATATTCTTCACCTAGAGGCAGGGACAAAGACTTTTGGTGAATGAATTGTTAAACTTTTTTACATAAAATTGCTGTAATAATATATCAGTATACATGTAAAGTGATTACAGTGATTACATATCAATTGATTTCTCTGTCTCCTCAGCTCTCCACTGTGCTGCCTCCCGAGGCCATACCAAGTGTATCGAGACCCTGAAGAATCTCGGTGCCAATGTAGATCTGGCCGACAAAAATAATTGTACGGCATTATTCTACGCTATCACCCTTGGTAATAAGGAGTGTACCAAGGCCCTTCTCAAGTTTGGTTCAAACCCAAATCACCAGGACAACCGAGGGAGGACGTAAGTGTTATATTTTATTCTAGGTAATGGTAGACAGATAATGGATGGGGCAATTTTATAAGTAAAAAAACCAGTTTTAGAAAGACTCTATTTAAAGTTGTCCTTCATGCATTTGAAAGGAAATATTTCATAGATTCTAAAATATTTCAATGTATTTAGTAAGAATAAAAAATTGTTTTCCAAATATGAAATATGGTGGTAGATATCAATGTCCCATTGGTTTTGGGTGTAAAGGGAGATAACTCTTGTATGTTTCAACAACAAGATGATTTTTTTCAGTATTTCCTTTTTGTTATAAAAGATAAATAAATCAAAAAGCAAATCACAAGGTAATTGATTATGTCTCTAAGTGACTTTTGTATTTATCTTTTACTACCTTAGATAAAAGATGATCTAAATATTTCATCGGTACCACATGTCTTAATGTGAAAATAAATTAACTTATCTTTTTCTATTTAGACCAACCCACTGTGCTGCCATTAAGGGTTGTGTGGACACTGTTAAAATGCTGGATAAACATGGCGCCCAATTGTGGACTGCGAGTATCCGCGAAGATTGTCCCATCCACGAGGCTGCCCAGGGTGGATTCTGTGGTAAGTCTAGATCTTATATAGAAACAACTAGCATACATATGTTACAGGCCTAGGGGAAGGGCAACTGCACTTTAAAAGATAGCAAATAGTCATAACCTTATCTATATCAGCTAGATTAGTAATTGTCATTAATTAGGTAACAAGTGGCAGTTTTCTATTTGAATATAACTTAATAGAGAGTTGGTTTTTGACAATAGGCTTTAAAAAACTTAATGGATATATTCAAAGAAAAATATGCAGTTGCCTAAAACTTGTGTAGGGTTTAAAAATTTTTAACTTGTGTTGGGTTTAAAAATGATCTTGAATTTTTGCCATTCAGATGTTGTGAAGTACCTGTTGAAATGGAAGAATGACCCGAATGCTGTAAATCTACCAAATAAGGGAGGCCGAACCTGTCTACACATAGCTGCCATAGTGAATAACCTGCCTCTGTGTAAACTTCTTATCGACAATGGCGCCGACAAAAACGCCACCATGGTCCACAAGGTAAACTTATTGATGTATAAATGTCTCTGATTAACTTAGTAGGGTTTTAGGTTTATACAATTTAATGGATCAAAATATAGGTTTCCTTATCAAAAAGTCGCTCCTTCACTTCCTCTCCCCCCTTCTCCTCCTCTCTGGGTCTTCCTATTTAATATCTTACTTTTGTGCATGCTTTAATGATAATTTTTTAAATTTCCTACTGTAATATTGTATTTGACACTCTTTCTTTCGTGCAATACACATTAAGATCCAGTTGAGAATTGTAATATGAGTTTTTCTTGATGACAGATATTCAATTTTCAGATATTCCTATCTCACCCCTAGGAGGGTGAATGATTCTTTTTCTCTTACCCTGTGCCCCACTTTGTGTTTTATGTGCAAAGATATTGTGTAGCTTGTCTTTACCCTAGGATGAGACAGAAAAATATCTCACCGGTAAAATTGTGGACCCTTGTCCGGTTTAAGAGAAAAGTTAGTCTTGTTTTAATTTGTATGTTTTGATAACGCGGCACCAGAAGGGAATTTTTCTCTGATCACAAAAGTACATTTTATTTTTAAAATTGCTTTATTGTAACCAAAAGAAAAACACTCTTGATCATTATGTTTAAGAGAATGCCAGTAACTAAGATTCCTATTTATTTCTTATTATGAATGAGCAGCAGCTTTGAGGTGTGATTTTGTCGTATGGAATCAATAGTTCCACACTAGGTTATCATCTAGTGTTGCCTGGTATGTTTGCTCCCTTTTGTACTTATTTAATGTATAAAAATCTCCCCAACAGTATACCACTGATGTCCTGGCCATAAATTCAATGATAATTGGTAATAATCTAATTTTAGACCACAGAATAGACCCCCTTTGTATAGTTTATGTATAACATACATCAAATGTCAGATGATAATATATCTATTGAGATGTTTTTTTGTAGTGTTTATGGTGTACTCATTGTAATCTCTGTTTACCTTTAATATTTTCATTTGATATTTAAATGAATGAATGGATTTTTGTTTAAATTGAAATTTGATTTAAACAGTATGTATTGTGCTTGTGTGTTGTTGTTTTGGGTGACTTAATTGGGTTTCTTGTTCAGGATGAGTTTGTTTGACTATGCTACCATAAAACTCTGCTGGTAACTACATAATCACCAGGTGTAGAGGTTTAATATGTCCCTTGGTTAGATACTAACGTTCAGGGTATATGAATTATTACAGGTAAATAATTGATTATCAATTGGACACCTCCCAGGTGTTAAATCCTATCATCTTCAAAGGTTATGAGGTAACAGAAGATAAGAAGGATATAAGTAATATACCTGCCAAGTTTGGCCAGATTTTGTTAAGTTATTGAGGTGATTAAAACGATTATGGATTTTGAAGTGGATGAATGAATTTGGACGACGGAGACATTTAGTTTTGCAGTATAAATGTACTATAGTTTAGTCGTCATAGACAGATCACTACTGCATATAGGTCCCTAATATCTATCTGTCAACAATACCTGCAAAATGGTACCTGAAATGTACAAGGGAAGCCATTAAAATATTTCATTGGTCACCTGAATGTTTTTAAACTTACATTTTAAAGCATTGTCTCCCTAAAAGGAAGATCGCGTAGCAGAGATAAATACTATGGATTATAGGAGTATACTGTTATCAGTGTCTATTCTGTGTGTATCTCTGTGTATTGGTTCCGTCATGGCTCTTTGTTTTAAACACTGGTCTCTAGTCAGGTTAATGGTCTAGCGCCATTCTGTGTATTACCATTGACGTGTCCTTGTAATTATCCGTAATGCTTTGTCAACCTGGTGCTTGATTCGTAAGATTTTTAAATATGTCAAAGGGACAAAGACTCAAACAAAATTCATACAATGAAGATGGTCAAAGGGAAAAATATTCGTCAAGAACAAACTGTAATATAATTCTCTATTATTATAATATCAATTTCAAGTAAATGAGGATAAACCTTTAATAAGGGAACCAATCAGCTAAAATCATGATGCGTTTAAAATCTCAGACTCAAATTGATTGACTAATTATCCCAGTTTGTATGCATGTTATTGGGCGGTTTGGTGTTGTTTAGCTTGTCGTTGGTACATTTAAAAATATTTTACATTGAGTTCTTTGCGGTTATAGATTAAACATAGATAATTATATCACTATAGAGCCCTCAGTATCTGTGTAATGGCTGGCCATGTTTTGATCGGTAACAGAATCGTCCTCGCTGATAGGCCACCAACGTCACAATGTATCTCAAATCTTCTGTCATCATATTCAAAAGCTACAAGCTGTCAACAGTTCCAAACTGATATATGTCGTTGAGACAGATTCATGTGGATATGACAAACATATGGCCTAGAGACGTCGGCATTGAAAGATTTTAATTCACATAGTGTTAATACAATATCTATGGATGGATTGCTTACAAATTCCAAAACGAAATCCTAATTTGTATTTACAAATTCATTTCTAAGGACCTGGATTAGAAAAGACTTCACATATCTTTTGTATATTTATAGGTAAAGTTCTTCCTCACAGGCAGTCAACCAAATGTTATGTTAAATACGAGGATTTATTTGAGGGAGTGATTGTGTATTAAAATGTCCCATTGGAAGTGGGCCTGACAATAAAAGGCTTTGGATGGTACTTGTATGAATTTCTCCCAATACACAATCTAGTGTGGATATTTCGTGGATTGAGTGGTTTGGCTGTCCACAAGTAAATAGTATATTTGGATAGCGGATTTTAAATGTGCCGGTATATTTATCTTAGAGATTTGAAGAGTATCCATGAGATTTGTCAGTGTAAGGGTCTCACTGACGGTGTTATATAGAGGTATAGTGTACAGTTGATTCTGACACAGGTATGTATTGTGTGAACTGTGTGCATCCTCTGTTGCATTAGGCATCTGTACAACAGCTGCACCACCTTGTCAATGAATGACATTTTAGTGAATATGTTTTTATTTTATAACTACAATAGTACTTTTATTATATATGTTATTTAATTCAGTTATTTTTATTGTAAATTTTGTTTTGTTTATTATATACATCTTGAAAAAGCAACTGAACATGGATGTTTTTGAATCAAGAAATGATTAATACTGTCACAAATTATCTTTTTCTTTACATTGTGAGAAAGTAAACGATATCATTTGTAATGAAAAATATGAGGTACAGAGGGTCTTTAACAACTTGAGTTAGCATACTTGTCTTGGAAATGCAATGTTATTGTGTTGAGCACCGTTTCATAACAAATTAAGATCCATGTAAAATTAGATTAAAGATAACAGGCCTATAGGTTACTTTGGTTGTCATCAGATGCAAAGACTCTCAGAAGGAAGAAATAAGATAGTGTACACAAAGTGGAGGTAAAATGCCTTATCAGCTAAGACTATAGCTACAATTTTCATTTTGAGCCTAGTTGCTATGTAAAACTGGCTAGCTCAGGCTAGTATTAAACTTTCCTTAAGACTGGTTGTAGTGTAGTAGTGGAAATGTATACAGCTACCTGACTAGTTTTTGCAAAAAGGAATTTCCCATAAGACTAGGTGTAGCATAAATGCAGTGGTATATGTCAGCTTCCTAGCAACTGTATGCTATGGCTAGTGAAAATTTGCCTTTAATATAGGTATAACAGAATTACAAAAGTGGAAGTATAAGACAACCTTAAT
Organism: Argopecten irradians; assembly: GCF_041381155.1. Classification (NCBI taxonomy): domain Eukaryota; kingdom Metazoa; phylum Mollusca; class Bivalvia; order Pectinida; family Pectinidae; genus Argopecten; species Argopecten irradians. The sequence continues at coordinate 43,179,083 of NC_091136.1, forward strand.
AGCTCAAGCAACAGAATTTAAAGTTGAACTACAAAACAAACATTTAGGTACATGGCTTTTTGATTAGCTAAGGTAATTGGGGATCAAATTACAGGTATAAGACATCTTTACTAGGTTAGGCCATGGGAATTCAAAGTGTATGTTCAAGGCTCCCTTTTAGGATAGGCAATGGGAATTGAAAGTGGAAGTTCAAAGCTTCCTTCCTAGGATAGGCAATTCAAAGTTAAATGATTCCTTAAAAGGTTAGGCAACAGCAATTCAAATTGTAGGCTCTTGCAAGACTTCCATATCTATATTTAGTCAGACAATGGAATATCACATTTTCCCTTCAAACTTACTCAAAATTATACCTAGAGTTAAAGGAGGTAGTTTATACCGAAAGTTGTAAACGTCAGTGCAATAAATAAAAATAAAACTTGATAGACAAAATGTTTTCAGCTGTAGGGGTTATTCAGGTAAGATTAAGATTGTGTATGGTTATTGATTATTTTTTTTTAATTCTTTACCGTTAGCTACGGTTTCAAATTTCAAATTAGTTTTTCATCTTCTTTTTATTTGATTTTAAATGACAATCAAGATTGCTATCATTAGCAACCCACTAGGAGTAAAATATAGGGCATCGTTCTCAATATGTTTTGATTAAAAAGTCAAATAAATACTGCTTTAGTAAATTAACAGTCTGTCCGAGTCATTAAGCTTTGTAATCGTATATTTGGTATAGTAAACATATTGAATTTGGTATTAAAAGTTGGAGATTAAAGTTTGAGTAAATGCTAATCATATTGGTGATTACAAACACACAAGTGTACAACACAAATGAAAGGCATAGTCAGTATATGTATTGCTAAAAACGGAGTTCAATTCATCTTTCAATTTAAATTTCTAAATCCTCAAAGTATACCGTTATAGAAAGTTGTGGGTCAAATACCTACTGTGAATGTTGATCTAGGGAGCAAAGCCTCTTTGTACTAGCTGAATACTAGTGCACTAATGTGAGGTCCTTATTACACTGACTGAGGAAGTATTGTGTGGAGTTTTATAGTGTCCCAATGGGCCAACCAGGATTACACACAAAGATAGGCAACAGGTTAGGAGGTAACACTGGTATTATACAACAGTATATTTTACTTTAAACGTTTACATATCTGTTGTCATTTTATAACTTCATTTTATGTACTTGGATTTATCAGTTATTCTAACTGTAAATATCGTTTCTAATTAATGGTGAACATGGCCTATGATGAAATATTCGTATGTCATACATACTATAACACAGATTACTACTTCTGTCATATGCATTATATAACACATATCTGTGGTGTTATTGTTTTGGAATGATTTGTCTAAAGTATGTGGTGTGTTGTGATGTCTATCAAATATAAAGACCCAAATGTTGATATAATAATTCATATAACTATAAATGTATATGTTAGGGAGAATATAAATGTTCTGATGTATATTTCCCAAGTGTATCACCCCACTCAGAAAAGCACATGTCAGAACGAGTATTCATCAAGTCATGCTATATGTTCATGCTTAATTAGATACCAATCAATAATGACTCTGTTAACAGGGATGATTTACGAGATTTTCGCTATAGTATAAATGATTTGGTTTTTTGTGACATTGTTAACTCGGTTGTTTAATCTTAAGTTACTTCTTTAAGAAAAAACAATTAATGTTAACTTTACCATTTGTTTTATTCAAGTAACTTATTTTCACATTTGTCAAAATGACTTAATGCGAATTGTATGATGTTATTCTATCATATTTTCTGTACACACACATTTTAAAACAATCAGTGTAGTAATAGCAGTTGTGAAAAGACTAATTTGTCTATTGGTTTTATTTTACCTGTGAAATAACCCCCTACAGATTTCGATCAATACATATACATATATTGGGTCTGTTCCTTATCTGATAAATCTCTACATTAGAAAATCAATGAATTTAAGTGTAGAAATGACAGCTAATTCTGGGCCAAGGTTTCGTGTGATTTGTTCGGTAAGCTGTCTCCCTGTTTATCTTGTATCAAATTCCTTTCCATAAGGATAGTGTTATAATTATTTCTTTGAATATAAACTTTTGTGTACATAGACTAGCTGATGTAGCTGTCATGAATGACGCATATCTGTTTTCTCAAACAGAATAATGCCCTTATTATTTTAACATAAATACATGTTTATTAATAGTTACTAAATTATTTATAAGAATAAAAATAAACACTTACTATATAAAATCAAATGTTCGTGGGTGCTGAAGCTTTTAACTTATTTCATGAGTAATAAATTCGTTGTTTGTCTGTGAGGCATCGATTACTGTGATGTATAAACCAAGTTTATTGTTTTAATATTCGTGGTTCAAAAGCAACAAAAAATTATTTTTTTTAAAAACCTGCTAAAAATCATGCTATACAGTAAATATAGGGCATTTCAATTTAAAATAAACATTCCATCCCTTGGTTCAATGTAATTTGAATAGCTGGTCTCCCTCTGCTATCCCAGGTTTCTATTATTAGAAAATATAAAGATATCAAGCTATACATCAATCGTACCATGTTATTAGGCTATTATTAATCATATTTACCTTTGTATCTTGCAGGACAAGACCTATACCCCCTATGACGCTGCAGTAGTTAAGGGAAATCAGGAGACAGCCGATTATATCAAAGGCAAAGGTGGGAACTCATCCTCAGACTTGGACAAATCTGGGAAACGGGAGTCGAAGTCTGCTAAATCTCGTCGTAGTGTACTCACGCTTGAAAGTACACCAGAAGAGCGAGAAAAGGAGGAACAAGCTGAAAGTGATAAAAAGGAAGATGTGATTTTAACGCCTGTTGCATCACCCTCTAAAGGTAAAAAAGGAAAAGGTGATAAAGATAAGGGCGGTAAAGACAAGGAAGCTGAAAAGAAAGACAAAGAATCAGAGAAAAAGGGAAAAGACGAACAGAAATCAGAAGGGGGGGAAGAAGAAGAAGATGATGCAAAGGACCCAGGAGTGAAACCGTTAGTAGCTGCTGGTGTAGGTATAAAAGCCAAAGATAAAAAGGGCAAAGAGAAAGAAACAACTGACAAGAAGAAAACAAAAGGCAAAGCAGAGGAGGAAAAGGATTCAGACAAACAGAAAAAGGAAAGTCAGTCAGAAGAGGATGAGAAGGACACTGTAGATAAGGATAAAACTGTTCCACTTGGTAAAGGTGGCGTTGGTGCTAAAAGAAAGGGAAAAGGAGAGAAGGAGGTTAAACCTGAGACAGAGGACGACGAAGAGCAAGAAACTACCGGCGATAACAAAGAGGAAGAAGGTAAAAAGAGCAGAAAGTCTTCTGAACAAGACGACGAAGCTGCACGCATTGCTGCGGCTGCAGCAGCTGCAACTGCCGTGAAAGTAAAACGAAGAGACGGCAAAGAGGCAGGCAAAAAAGACAGTCGTGGAGACAGTGGTGTAGAAGCAGATTCTGAACAAGAGACTTCAGAGGAGGAGGGTAAAAAAGAGGAAGGTAAAGAAAACACTGATCAACAAAAGGGGAAGACTGGCCAAACAGCAGGAGGTCGTGTTCACCGTAAGAAGAGAAGAACAGATACAGTTGAGGAAGAGGAGGAAGAAGAAGAGGAAGTTGAGGGAGCTGGAAAGAAAGACACTGCTGCATTAGCTGCAGCGGCATTACAAGCTGAAGAGGATAAAAAGAAAAAGGAAACCGAGGAACAAAAAAAGAAGAAAGAATCAGAAAAGTTAAAAGAAGACAAGAAGAAGAAAGACGCAGAAAAAATAAAAGAAGACGAAAGAAAAAAGAAGGAGGCTGCTGAAAAAATAAAGGAAGACGAAAGAAAAAAGAAGGAAGCAGCAGAAAAGTTAAAAGAAGACGAAAGAAAAAAGAAAGAAGCAGCAGAAAAATCAAAGGAAGAAGAGAAAAAGAGAAAAGCAGAAGAAGAAAGGAAGAAAAAAGAAGCTGCTGAGAAACTTAAAGAAGAGGAAAAGAAGAAAAAAGAAATAGCTAATAAGAAAGGACAGAGAGTAGCGACACCACAACAAGGGAAAAAATCTGGAACTGACGCAGAAGACCATACACATCCACCAGCAGCAGGTGCAGCTGGAGTAGGTTTAGCAGCAGGTAAGAGGAAGAAAGAGGTTTCAGAAGTTCAAAAGGAAGAGGTTGGAATTCAAACAGATCGTAAACAAGAGAAAGAAAAGCCACAGACAATTGATACTGGAATTCAGACAAAGAAACAGCACACCAAACAGAGTGGAAGTCAGACTGAGTTATCAGGTGACCAGGTGGTAAGCAGAGAATCTTCTCCTGCTCGTCAGCCTAAATCTCGCATCAGGACTGCTTCAAGAGACGAATCCGAAGGAGAATTTGAGGTTCCTAAAGATTCACCAGAATCTGAAGCAGAGGCTCTGAAAGAAGCGGCCGCAAGAAGAAGTTCATCACGGGCAGAATCGGAGACTAACCGTGAAGAGAAACCACAAAGTAGACAGCGTGTCTTACAATCACCTTCTAAGGTTCCAACTGATGGAAGAATTAGTCAGGGATTATTAGCAGATTCCAGGAAACCCTCACGTCAAAGAACATTTGAGAGAAGTGACTCACCAGACCTTTCTTCAGGTGATGAAATTGATGAGAAAGACAATGTTGACGCTCCACCCAAATCTCGAAGACAACGTGCACAAAATAGATTACAAAATAGGACAAGGAAACTAAGAAATCGCCAAGTAACCGGTGTGTATGATCCTGATAGGCTTTCTAAACCTGTCAGTGTTCACAAACAAATCAGAGACAAAAAGAAGTTAGCACGCGAACGTGATAGTCAATTGAACGGACGACTTGTAGAGATGGATCGTGCAGACGAAATTAATGATCTTGAACACTCAATCTTACGTACTCGTCGAGGCGGTGGACGGTGCGTCAATTCTATACAGGAAAGTGTGCGTCGGTACCAAAGTGAGCGACGTATGGTTCGTCAACTTCATCAGCTCAAGCGTGCCCAGATTTACACCGGACCTATGCATGACGTGGTCTTGTTCAGTAAGCTGATGGATGTCTATAGAAACAACGCCCCGCATGATGCAGACAGTACTCTCGACTCGCAGGTGCTTGAGGACTGGGAAGGCTACCTCCGAGGTAAGTCATGTATAGGTTATCTAATAGGTACAGTATAACTGGAATTCTCTTTCAGCATGCACGATCTTACCGAGGACATATTTTTAAACACTACATAGAAATCTTATGTAAAATGATTTTGGAAGGTGAGTTGCATGTCTATATTTACAGCTATCACTACTGCCTTGGTATTATGCTCAAACTTTTCTCTTGTGCTGAAAGTCTTGGGCAGAGAAGACCTTGTGTACACAGGAATCCTAACCGAAACTGTCTGTTTCAGATAACTTTGAGGATAGAGAGGGTATTTATATCAGAGTGTAGTATGATTTGGGAGTGCTAACTTTGACCTCATGTCGTCCTTTTACCTATCCAAATTACAGTGTCACTCTATCAATGCATTACAAGTAGATTCCTTGATTTGACTTTTATTTGGATGAAGTAGAATCATTGTAGATTAATTTCTTGCTTGAAAATACAAGTTTTATTGCATAATATACCCATAAGAAAAACGATTATACAGGCTATATATCTGTAGGTCAATTTGACCTGAAAAAATCTTGACCTGAAATTCACCTGAAATTCACCTGAAATTGGAAATCAATCGTACGCCCACAATACTATATTGACTATATATATGAAAAGTACATATATTTCTATGATAATCAGTAATCTAAATGCACACATTGAGTTTTTCCATTTTGCACTTGCGGTGTTTTTGACCCAAAAACAGAAAGTTGCAATAAATATATGCAGGAATAAACTTTCCCAGTATGATTTAACATAAACATTTCTACCGTTCACTGAATTGGCGTGTGTGTGTTCACAATGCAATTATAATATTGTTATGATATATACATTACCTATTAATTCTGACTTTTAATATATATACAAATAAACTTGTATTTATATCTGCTCATCTCTCAGATTCATTTACACTTTTGCTTAATCAGCTTTTGGCTTTAGATCTTTCTGCATGTGCATGCACATTATATTCGATTCTAGCTTTTAATATTGTAATGATGTTGTGTATATTTACAAAGAGTAATTTTAACAGTTATATCAACTATGCAAATGTATATATTGAATATCATTGAGACTGACCACCCACTTAGAAAACAGTAAGTACACATAGATGTTGTTGCATTTAACACCTGGGTAAACCATTTATATTTACCTGGGCCTTTGCTTATTTCAATATCTACCTACTGTCACCTCTACATATTCTATAATTAACATGTAAACCTTCTATTAACCTCCCTGTAATGTGAAGAAATTTTGTTTTGACTTCGTTAACAGATCAGCTACAGTTTGTTTCACATTTCTACGAAGATGATAGGACAGGACTTCGATCGGCAACCAATACCGCAAGGGTAGGTAACTCTGTTTATAGCGTGTTGCATTGTGTAGGTTGCACCTACGTTCACATATAATAATATTTGATTATAGTTTAAAGAAAAAATGACATTAATATCACAGACGGTATGTTGCATCTGTTGATATTATGCTTATGGTAATATAATATCGACAATTCACTAGTATCAATGATGGATCCAGTTTCAATTCTGCCTTTTAATGGAGTACGTATGTAAAACTCCAAAGATCGTCGTCATTTTATCTGTGTTTATCTGTAAGAAGGGGAAGATCGCGGTGACCGAGTGGTCTCTATGTCTTGATATATTACCACAAACACATCTGTGGATCGCAGGTTATAATCTTATGTGGGTTCCTATTAAACTTGACACGTTTTTAAATGATATCGACTGTTGGCCCCCCGGGGGCAGGAGGGGCGGGGCCCAATAGGGGAAATAGAGGTAAATCCTATAAATCGCTACTTGTCCTACAGTTCTGCATGGATTGTGACCAAATTTGGCCACAAACATCCTTAGGAGAAGGGGAACAGAACTTGTTTAAATGATATCGACTGTTGTGGGTTGAACTGGGGGGGTGACAAAACGGACAAACCAAATAAAATAAAGACGGTCTGTGATATTCACCTTTCTTAAATTTCGAAACTTCTGGATCCATCATGCTATCAATAATCAATACTCATATATGATTATATATCATACATGTATATCAAACACTAAGTAATAAGCACAAAATTAACATGCGGAATTTATACATTGTCAAATTTTATATTCAATATGTAAAAGCATGTGCCAAATTACTGTGGAGGTGACTGCTATCATTTACGCTGAACTTTGTATTTTTTCGCAATCAAGACTCAGCCGTCTAGATCGGCGAAGTCGGCAAGCTCTGCCAAACGTAGTGTGGACAACAGATATGCTGATTTAAGGTTTAAAGAGGTAAATTATTATGGAAGGGCGATTTTTTTTCATACAAACTACCTTAGCCCCGTTGTTACCCGAATGTATACACGTACGACTGTTATGTGCGCAATCCTGTATATTTAATTGATTTCAAAGAAATACTCTTCATAATTTTGTCCTTTAAAGGGATTTCTAATTACATTGATGTATGTAGGGAACCTAACTGTATTAAAAAAAATACCCACCTTTCCTTTGTGTGTGCTGTATAAAACAAAACAAAAAAAGAGTGTTTTTATCGGCGCATTTGGTTTTAAGTGCACATTTGCACAATTTATGAAAAAGTCGTATGGCGAAGCTATCTTTAATGATGCTAAATATCCCATGTATTTTCGACCTACTCGTTTTTCATTTCGAATATGTTAAATACTAAATAAAGCTTCGGAAAGCTTGTATTTTGACATGATGACGTTTTGTGTGTTTGCGTAATCGAAATCAAAATTAATATTACACCTTTGTAGTGTAATAAAGATAGGTTTTATAATGCTTAATATACCAATTGTATTTGTCACATTGAAGGATGTCTTTGTCACGTGCATGCAATCCTAACCAACTAACTTACAATTTACACTTAATGCATAACTCTTCGTGATTTCTCACCATTGTATAAAACGCTGTAATTTTCACAATGAACTGTTTTCTTAACAAATGCTGTTTTGTATGCCATGGAATAGAACGCTGAAATTGAGTTTAATGGCCGACTGTAAAAGTATTTTCGTAAATTATGATTTGAATGCTTAATATATACCTCATGCATTTCAGAGCAATCTATCCATTTTGTAAGGATTACGCTTAATCAATGAGTCTATGAGTCTATTTAGTGAGATCAATTCGAATTATTTAGGAATTTGAAATGGCTGAGCGAGAAGCAATGGAAGACAGAATGAAAGAGGCTGCCAAAAAAACAGACGAGTCTTTGAAATCTGTACATAGCAAGACTTCAGATAGTCTCAACGAAGCAAAGAAAGTGAATGATCAACTGCAAAACGATTTACGTAGAGACGTCACGGAACGCCTCAAATCGGGCAATTCTTCCAAGAAGGAACGCCAGTGGCTCATCCAGGAATCTATGTATGTTATATTGAACAATTACTGGTATGATACTAGAGGAAATGAAATTTTATTTTTTTATTTCATTTCTACAACTTTTATTCATTGATATTGGATTCATTAGCGGTACAAATCTGGAGTTGTAAAATCACATTCTAACAAAGCGGCAATTAAAGATCATTTACAGTAAAACTTTCTTTAAAAACCACCCAAGGGATAATGGAAAAATGTTCTTTATATCCAACTGGTCATAATACACAAGGATATTCACTTTGAAATTGATCATTTGGAACCCTTAAAGTAGTCTTATGAAGCAGGTGCTCTTTATAAGGGGTATATCCCTTTCTCTGTGTTAAATCGTACATATAGTATATTTTATGTCTTGTAGGAGTGATGAAGCCCAGTCCCAGGCAGAAAGTCTAGAGAAGGAAAGAAGGGAGAAATACAAAGAGTGGCATAAGAAAAAGAACGAGGAATTGAGGAGAAAACTTCTGAAGGTCTATGGACCAAATCAGGATTACTCAGATAGTAAGTTCATTCTCACTGTCTTTCTTTATTCCTTGATTGAGAGTATAGAATTACAGTTGTCGTTTTTGGATGGGGCGGGGTGATATTGATACCATTTTTCATTATAAATGCGACGATGTGACCAGTAATCCTTCATGGTTAGTTTATTGGCAATGAATGTTGTATTTGAAAAATCATGATATGACAAGGATGCTGTTAATGCTACATGTGTGGTGATGTGACCATGAAAAATCATTAATGAGAATATTCAAATGTGACAAGGATAACCTTCATGAAATAGAGTTATACTTACAAGTTTTGTTATAGGGATGCAATCATATTCCTACATCATTGTTATTCGCCTATAATGCCATGTTTTAATTTTTCAGTCAAGAGTAGCAAAACTCACTCGTTCAAGTCGTCTACCCCACGGATCGCGTATACATCGACGCCACGCCCGAAATCCCAAATAACAATGACAAGTGGCGGTATGTCACAGGCCCAGTACGGTATGGATCGGGAGATCACGGTCCAAATGACGGAGTACGGCATGAGGAGGGTAAAGAAAGATCCAGATTATCCATTCGGTACGCATGCGTGTAGAAGCTTATTAACAGCATGATATTTTGGACATGTCTGTTTCAAGAATTATGTTTTTCGTGCTTGGTATTTTCAAGAAATTATTGTCCTGATATGCTTAATAGTTTGTAACATACCGTTTATACACTACTAAGAAGCGAAAAAGAGCTATATTTATAGAATGTAGTAGTATATAAAATTTGAACCGGTTATTTAGTTTCACTGATGTCAATGGAAATTTAATGAATTTTGCCATATTTACATGGCATTATACACATACTTTAAAAGTCTAATAAACGAATTAAGTTGGTGCAAAGTTTTGTCAACAACCAACTGAAGTAACAAGTCCTTGTTGTCATTTTATTGTCCTTACAAGAAAAACTTCATATGGAAAAACTGTAACCGAACATTCTTTGAAACAGACTGTCCAATGCAAAGTTTAGTTGTATTCTTCAGATATTTCTTATTCTTATTTGGTAACATGTTACCATTTTCATTTTCCATTTTATGGATGGATAATATAATTTTGTATCTGAAGAATACAAAAGTGATATTTGGTGAATGGCTATAAGTTAAGTTATAATATATATGCATTATTATTGATGTATACGTCAATGTTCAAATACATATATCAAGTTGCATGCTCTTACATGTTTTAGACACATTGGAAAAGAAGTGTAAATATATTATCTGGACTGTTTTCATATTTTTGTTCGCTTTTATTATATATTCTTGTTTTCTGGGCGAGTGACCACGTATTGAAAGTACTTGAAGGTCATTAAAACCAACATTTAAAAATGTCTGGATACCCCAAATGACTTTTCTTAAAATGAATATTTTTCAGATTTGTTAATAAAAATGGTAAAATATTTACCCCGATGAACACATTTAAGACATAAAAGTTACAAGGAGGCCTATATTATGTGTTCTGATATCACGACACTTATGTATGCATGTATCACGTTGTATATATTTTGCACGCTTGCGTCAACAGGGAACAAAGTGAAGAGTAAAACAGGTGTCGTACGCAAAGGCTTGCTGGAGCAAGGTAGACTGGAGGGACGCCAATCAGCATGATTTACTTTGGCGCTAGTCTTTTTCTCTCTCCTCTTATAATGCCTTCTTCTTTAATCGTAGTTAACTGCCTTCGAATTTCAGTTTTTGTAATGTAAGAGTAAAATCTTCCATTGTGAGAACGTATTGATTGCTACGTTTGTAAGGATTAAAAAAATCTACGTAATTTTCTCGTTCAAACTAGATTTAGCAATCACTACTGTTCACATAAACAGATAACTCTATATTACAAAAAAGCCAACTATTTACTGTCTGCATATCCAGCAACTTGTACATTTCAAAATTTAAGGAACTTTACAAAATCAGAAGACTTTTTTGTAATTAATCTGAATTTCAAGTAAATTAGACATGGGACTATTCTAAACTTACCAAGAAATGTCGCGTGAAGATAATATCTCCATTCGCTCCCAAACTCTTTGAAATTTTAAAGATTCCACAACCTTTCATTTTTGTTCATCTGTGAATATACATGTCTTTAACTGTAGGTGATTGTTGGTTGTGCAGACGAAACCAACCTATTACTAGATTTGCCCTTCTATTGATCTACAGATCGAGACTAAACGCAATTCACCCTGAATATTACTCAAACTTTGATAAGTGTGAATGCTTTGGTGGATACAAAATCCAAATCATTTATTTATTTGCTCTCGCATGGTTATTGAACACTATCTAGCAAGTAGTTTATACTGACATCATTGCTTTATAATGTGTATACATAAAAATGAGCTTTTGCTAAACCGAATTTTCGAATTTACAAGTTTTTCAAAGTTATATCTTGCTTTCACTGCTGTTGTATCAAAACAGTAATCAAAATTATATCTCGTTAGAGTAATTCATATTTATTGCCTTAACACATATCAATATGTGCTCATTAATCAACAAACTAAGAAAAACGGATCGTTTTCATCATGTGTTCTTCCTTTGTACAATTACTCTTTCGTTGAACCGGATTTTTCGGCCAGTGTTTTCCATATTCATGAAAGTTAACTGCATCTTTAACATTGAAGTCTTAATTTTCTTTGATATTAAGTGCTTTCAGCTGCTGTAGTTTCCAGATGCCTATGTCCAGTAGTATATCCAGTAACTATATATATATATAAACTGGCGTCCTACCTTGACTGTATACCACTACTGATCCTCTATATCCTCTTTGTCTTTGTAGATCATAGTGAAGGTATGTAGCGTTGCCAACCCCGTATCGGTGATATGCTGCATGTGTAGTCAACTAACTGTAACAAAATAATAGAGTTATCCCCTTTTGTTAACATTTTTCTACTGATAACTCCCCAGCGAGGTCACTTATAAACTAATATTGCTAAAGATGGTCCATTGCATTTAGGTAAAACTCAGCTTCTTAATATATACTGTAAAGGGAAAGGTTTTTTTCTTTTTTTATATACGATTGTTAACTTGGTGGAATTATTACTTTCTGAAATGTGTTTTCCAACTTTAGAATAATGCGCTAGGATGTGTCCAAAGGAAAAAAAGTTTCATAAACAACCAGTGGTGGGGCTTATAGGAAACAAAAACATTGCCGTATTTAGTCTGTTTTATATGTTTAATCTTTTCATATCACAACGCTTCATCTCCATATTGTGTACAAACAATACCCTTTCCCTAAGTATACCCATTAATGATAACTAAATATGGCATGTTCCCCTTGTATGACTCGACAATAGTGTTGTGCATGCTTTATTTGAATGTGACATTAGAGCAGATATTAACATTATATATACTTAATGCTTTATTTTCAGCAAAAGTAAATTATATAATATTAACATGATGTTACTTATGAGTTACATAAGTTGAATGCTATATCAACGTTACGTGCGGTTAGCATGATTGCATTATTCATTGTAAGATCATACAACTGCATGATGTTTGTTATAAAGCTAAAACATTCCTTGGATAATTGATAATACTTAGAGATGATTATATTAAATTGTTTACGGTTTGAAATGAAGTTAATGAATTTTGCTATCTGCACGTAAATATTATATTAATCAGATGATTGCTTAATTTTTGCAATGATATTTTAATTTATAAAATAATCATGGCATAATTGTTAATGCTTTACATACATTTATGTATGATAAATGCTTTGAAATTTTCATGGATAAGTTTTATATATTATTGATGATATACATGTTTTACTGAATAATTGCTTGCTCGGTTTAAAGATTATAAGTGTTCGATTTGCCTTTCATGAATATTGTTCGGTGTCGTTTTATTCATATTGTGGATTTTTGATGTAGACGCATTGCATGGCGAGCTTCTCACAAACTAAAGAGGTTGCCTCCCTTTAAATATTTATCAAATGATGTCTATAAAATAAGGGAGACAACCTCACTCCATTATCATACCATTATCAAATACAATGCATTTGTCATTTGTTTGAATGTAATTGTTCCTGTTGATTTGATTGTTTATTACAGAATGTCTTTAATTTTCATTATTAGTTTACTTATAATGATTTACGTCCCTTTGATCTAACCTCATTCTGTTGCTAACACCATAATAGATATAAACCACTGTTAAACTGTGAACACACACATCTCTCACAGGTTGATATAGAATAGTCTAGCTACTGTTCAAGGTTTTGGTGACGGGACAAATAAGTGTAATAGTATTTTCCACCACAGTTCTTTGTCACGATGGAGGATTAGGATTAGCTCGTATTTTAGTACAAGTTACATGATGCATTGATATGTGGGACACATTATGATTATTTTATTAATGTAACAAGTGGGTATTATTGCCTTCGGGAAGGCCTAAACAGAATTAATCTCTGAATGGTTAACATTATCTTGCATCATTTGTGTTTTAACCTTTACTTTACAAAGCAAAATATGTCAGATGAATTGAAAAGAATAACGTATACTTACGTTGTCCTAATTTATTTCAGCCAACTGGACGCCGAAGTTTGATGGTTCTTTGAGGCCTCGGGCGGGACTTGTGTTCGTTGAACCGGAAGTGTACTCTGAAGCATTAAAAGAAGAACAAAGAATGAAGAAGGCTTATTCAATAGCGGCACGTAGTAGTGGAAATGTAACTATGGATGACGAACGTTTGTTAGGTCCAGTGTCTTCATGACCTATCGCGTAGTTAGACTTCTATTGAATTATGGATGTTGTGAACTGACTAAATGAAACAAGCCGAAATGGAAAATGTGCGATACCAGATGCAGGACACGAATGAAACGCCAAAATAATTAAAGGACATGTTCATCATCCAGAAGCGATCTTAGATAGATTGACACAATTCAAATATCTTCATATTTGGCTTTAATATAAAAATGTGGGATAGGACCTATTGACTTCATTTCCTCCATTTTGATTGACGAACAATATTTAAAGACTGCACACTCCTACAATCGGTGATTGTTTCAACTTGTACTGTTATTTGTAATTCATGCTTTCGAAACAAATATTAGACAATATTGATTACTATTATTTTCAAATTAGTAATATATTCTTGAGTTGATGGGACCATGTTTGATGATATTTATCATAACTATCTTATATTTATAGAACCTGTTATATGAGTAAATGTTCACTTTTAAGTATGTGTCAAACTAGATGCCACAATTTCTGTGTATCTGTTATTTTTTAGAAGCGACTGTGATTAAGTTATTGCAATTTTCATTATTAATATTTTCATATAATATTTTAACATGTTTTACAGGTCTGCGAGACAAACATAACCTGAGTCCTTCATTTAGCCTGTGATAAAAAGTTGTTATTGAATTTAAAATATTATTTATTTACGTAATAGATACAACGTACAGTAAATGATGCTAATATTTCAAGCTTGAAGGCCGTAAGTTCTAATAAGATTGTTTTGTTTACATATTGGAAACATATTTTGATAGGTTCATTCAAGACAAATTGAGTTTTCGGTGATTTTGCGTTGTGAAGCAAAGACTTAGTTCACATTCAGGTAAACCAATTGCAAGGTTTCATTGCACCGATCAGATATCTCTATCAATTAAAGAAAATTATATATCAACTCGCAAGACTTGTGTGTTTACTGAAATCAAACATATTGGTGAATGAGCTATGCTTCTGGTTTCATTTATGAATGCTATATTACTTTTTTTCTATAAATCGTCCTTCATTTTTGAATGTGTAGTGAAAGCAATGTTTTCTGTGTGGAAGTTTTCCATGGCTATCTAATCTATAATTTGTATACCTGGTTTTATTTGGTGCCATAGTAACACAAATGTTTTAACAATCGTTTATCTTTAGTGTCTCATGCACATGTTAAATGTAGTACAATTCTGTCTGAATCGACACTTGCGGTACCGTAATCAAAATTCTGTTACATACAGTTTTAGGAATCTTTGTTAGGAATCTTTATTTAATATAAATCTGCATACTTTTGACATTGTGTATTACATTACATTATGTCCATGTTAGGAATCCATGCATCTCAATTTGTTCACGTCTGATGTGTAAAATCGTGAGCTAGGTACGATAGCATATTCATATTGTCAACATCCATTTAATATCTTCTTCAATGTGATGGAGAAATTGCCAATGGTTTTGCATAAATAATGAAATATCAATCAAATCATCGTTGCGTTAACTACAATTATAGTATGATTTATATACCACAGTAGTTCTCAACCCTAACTGTGACGAAACAAAATGAATAACTTTGACTTCATAACACTTTGAGAATATATAGGACTTCATAGCATCGATGATATATTAATGGTTATGAATGGTGATTTTAATGGTTATGAATGGTGATTTTAATGGTTATGAATGGTGATTTTACTTCTATTTGTTAGTCAATGTGTGACATTGAGAACCATTCTTATACATTTATCTTAGAATATCGCAATTTTTTTCTATTCAAATGATTCTGAATGAGTAATATATTATCCTTTTCAATGTGCATTCAACTTTTAATTTCTTCAATTGATACACATATTTACTGTCATCCGGAGTTTTCAACGTATTCAAAATTATCTTTAATTCATTTCTCGATTACGTACAAAGCATAGTAGATATCTATTGTAAATTACGACAGAAATTTCGCTTCAGATGACGTAGTTGGCCAAGACTTGTGACGTTGTTTTCATTTAAAGTTTCCATCTACAAGACACACTAGTGCTATTATATATAGTCTTTGTTATTGTGTGCATTTGAAGTCAATACCTGCTACTAGACACAGAATTATACTAATATTCACTTATATGATATTTCTTATTTCATTATGCATTCAGTACCTATGAATGCAAACTGCATTTATTATTGTTTTTCGTTACCTATGATATTTGCGGCAGTACATAGAGATGCTCTAGATATAAATCTCCATATCCAAATTAAAATATAATCAATATAATAATTAGTTAGATCAAGCTATGACTTTATTTAAATTTGAAATTATGTAAGGGGGCACAGCTCGAATGTACAATTCTTTCTTACAGGTGTTTGATACGATGACAATCTGTGACAATCAATGTATATTTTATAAGATTAATGCTTCTAACTTATAGAAACAGACCTATGGAAGAAATATATTTAATTTATGATAATGATGATTTAGTGAAGAAGTGTTTTACTTCTGTGATCAGAACATATGTGATATGCTTATAATAATGTCCAATATCTGTGATATCCTCACTTCTATATGCATAATACTGATATAAATACAGCGGTAGACAGTACACGTAATACTGTGTTAGTACAAATAAAAGATTCTCGGTTATTCTTGTATTTTGTTTTATTTGGGAACACAGCGCACTGTCCATCACTGATTAATTTAATTCATTTTTGTTAACGACCTTTTCAAAACCATGGTCTTTGAGGTACAAACGTTACACGTCATCAAAGAAACATGGTAACAAACCTCGACCTATTTAAAGTGTCGGTAAAAATAGCAGTAAAACCATACACTAAGACTCCTGAAAATACGTGAGGAATAAGGACGTAACCTCAATATACTGAGAGCAGGACTACTACACCACTAGGCGTGTGTAGTGATTATTACTACAGATTACAAATAGGTTAATGTTGTAACTTTGGTAATCACTCAGTAACTACAAACCACTTGGTTTTCGTGGATACAATATTTCGCGTCTTCCTTATTGCCAACACATATGAGATCAAGGATTCTTCTGTTATTCGTGCATTTAAATGGGCATGAGCTTTATAGAACTATTTGGGAAATATGAATTCTCAAAGCTCGCTCGCGAAATTACGCGAAACTTTGTATCTTGTGGAAATAAAATGGTTTTTAGTTACTCTGTTATCATTTCATAGGGAGGTTCTCACAACTATTCACATAAGTTGCTGCCAGATATTCTACCAATAGAATTAAAATATGTCTGAGCTTGAATTAAATAATGTCTTCAACTTTGGATACTTTCACAAATTAGATTCTTCGAAAGGAAGTGGGATACAATCAATATTGTATTACTAAAACGTTTTGTCCACACGAATTTTAAGAAACAAGTTGTTTGATTCCCAAAAACTTATGAAAAAATAATTTTTATACTAAAAGAGACGAGTTTCACTACTGAATCTGTAAATTTAAATCAGAATTGAATTATATTTTCAGATAAAACATTGAGAAATACATTAAATATTGAACGAGGCCTGTAGACTAGACATAAACCTAGACCACACACACAGACGTGGAAAGCTCATTATTATATTTCTATTGTATAATTCACATCTAACAGTAAAGCATGCCTACACTGGCTAATATTAAATACGATTATAAACACTACCCATTGAGATTGAAAACGACATTGTTGTTCTAGTGGAACAATAGATCAGAGGATCAACGGTTTATACTTGTACTTGCTATGTCAGGTAAGTATTATAATCGGGTAGTATTTGGACGCACAGTCTTCACACATAACAATATAAGGGTAAGAACGAACATCAAGGAGAGCTATATATGGAGCTGTGTTTGATATGGAAAACATCGTCTATGGCGCGACAAGGTAGGGTATACACTTCTCTCGGAAGCCGACAAAAGAACCTAGTAAGTTACTCAGAACTAACTGACATCCCTTTGATGTAACAACTTATATATAATTGAAAACATATAATATTTACATAGGTTTTGTATAAGGTACAGGTCGCAATTCATAATTATACTCCATGGTACATATTACCTATATAAATACATCATTGGATAGCATGCTCATGTGGGTTTGAGGTATTAGTATAAATGGTCTGTAGGAAATGTTCAATGCGAAAATTGCTCGGTACCTCTCTTTATAATATCGGTAGAATCCGGGTTGCTCAAACCTCCAATAAACAATAATAAATAGCTTTGATAATGAATAGATCTCAAATATGAATAGGCTCATCATATGTTATGAAGCATGTGATGAATGAAGCCAAGTACCCCCTTCACTTTGATATGCAGTTTGTGATTAGGAGTGCTCAAATGATAAATGTACACCTCTGATGGAACAGCAATTTGGTCAGTTAAAGGCCAATATTACATTATGATAATGATGACACTCCTGGCATTTCTTAGTGCAATATGACAACCAATATTATGTAAATATAATCCAAATGTATTTATAATTTACAAAAAAAAGGAAAGGAAAAAAACATCGGATCGACTGTGACGTTTTCGGAATAGCTCTGACGAGAAAAGAGCTTTTTTCAACTCTCTTATCACGTTTAAATATTTGCGAATTTATGTCAGAAGAAAAATAATACATGTTTGTGAGTTCGAGAGGATCGGTGAAAATAAACCGTTATACATATGTATTTCTTTCATGTTTCTCACTGTGTCATGTTTTCTTAAAAAAAACCATAATGTGCAATTAATTACTAGTAATTGTTGACCTCTTTGTACTACAACTTAAATACTTTCCGCTATACCCAATGACGTTCGGTGTATGACAGGTAATCTTAATAGGACGAGGCAGATATCAGTGTTTGATATATGGGAACTGGCCCCACGAACCAGCATACAGGAGTATACTAATCTTACTGTTGTGATTCCGTATTTAAAAATCAATGGATTTATAATAATATTAAATCTCTTTAGGGATTATCTTAAACCTTAAAACATATACATAAGAGGACTATAATATAGGCTTTTACCTGTAGGATTATAAACAAGTTGTTCACCTTTACCTGACATCATTAAATTAACTGCTGCCAAAACACTAGATATATAACGCCTAATCGTCTCGTGTTGAAGTGGTAACAGTTAACGCACTATCGTGTGAATTGTTTTCTACAAAATCTTTACACTCAAACTTACATAACGAGCTGGAAATCAAAGAAACTTTTTTAATAGAAAAAAAATCAACATATATGTAAAAAGTCTCGCTATATTATGGTGTTATATAATGTAAATTATTTCTCATGACTCTGTTACCAAATATGGTAACTATTAGCATTAGTAACAACAAACCACTCACTGACACAAAAAAGTATTGTTCTGTGCTGTCCGGTCTCTGCATAAGGGACACACCACAGTAACAAAGACTCCATATCGGTGTATTCTGAACAGATTAAAGTAAATATTTATCTGATAAACAAACCCGTTCTTTATTGTATTTACTCTATCTACGCGAAAGATTTTTGTCAAAATATTATTAGCATAAGAGCTATAGTCTCTTTAAAGCTTGGTAGTTTATTGAACCGTGACTGCTTTATCACTTGCTGTTCATGAGTAGATAGTTGCGATTGCAAAAAAGTACGTAAAACATATGTAAATGACAATATACCGTTTTGTACGCCAAAGATGATTTTATAAGACGGGTTTAGAGTCTTGATTATAGATAATCAAGTGCGTACGATCGTTTGGCCATCGCATTCTATAGGCTAGACTTTGAAAACCAAGTATGCAATAATCGTTTTAGTTTATTGTAAACATGCTTATACATAAAGAGTTTAAAGGCAATTTAAATAGGATATTTATTTATATGTTATAAGGCTCTGTCAAGAAGTGAAAACCAATCCTTATCAAATTACCAAATATGTATTTTTGACGGTGTGTAATAAAACAGGTCAATTGTCCAACAAATTCTTATATATAAAAATATACTGGTAATCATTGGAATTAGATCCGTCAGATGCCAATTTTTATTCCCAATCCAAAAAGTTGTAAGGAATGCTTTGTAAGACATCTCTGTGAGTGAAGACATTTATATATATACATATATATATATTATTACAAACACAAATAACTCTTAAATAATTGTTTCTTGATACCCCAGATCATCAATGTTATAGGTAAATGTCTGGTTTGCTATTACACTGACCTTCAAAAGTTCTGTTACATATATTGAAATTTGCTGGCTATTTCACTCAGAAAAACTTTCGAAAAAACAATGAGTTAGAGAAGATAAAGAAGTTGTTAAATATTGAATACTGATGCCTGTAATAACAAGGTTTACATATTTATGTATTTTATGTATATTTGTAAAAATGTAACAGAACTATTGGAAGGCAGTGTATTTTGTAACTTTGCACTATATATATTTTTTTCTCAAATTCACGAGTTTCTTTCATTTTAAACAAACATTGTTTCGTTAAGAAGTTCGATAATGTTCCATAATTCACATCCAGGAAGTCAATGGCTTAAAACATAGCTTTCCGAAACGGCTTTAAATTTTTAAAATGGGAATGTAAAACAAGATCGATAATTTTGTAGAGCCGCAAAAATTATTAACTTACCGTTAATACTATATTTATCATCACCTTCTAACGATTTGATTAAAATAAATAAAATTTTATTTTCATAACGCGGTCTTTATGTTTCCCGCCGTCGTCCTAAATACCGGGCGGTAGTTGACTATCACTGCGCCAGACGGCAAAACAGAGAATTGACTCTCCACTGTTTTCATATATTACGCAGGAAATCTTGCATATGTTTGGTGTCGTAACCTTATTTTAGGTCATCGGTACGCATTTTCTGATGTTATTAATGGTTTTTTAAGAAACCTTTAAATTTTACTCCGGAAAGGTAATGGGCCTTTAATGACGACGTTTAGAAGTGACTGCTATACATTGATCATTTTTACAGATAAGTAGGAACCATTTTTAGTGTAAGAACAATTTTTAAAAACACCTTATAAAAAGATTTCAGTGTATTTCAAAGCTTAAGTAATTAATCAAATTATTGGGGGATCAGAAAGAATTCATTTAAACGATATCAATTTCTAAATGCTTTAAATTGACAGAAATAGAATTAAGAGATACACATAATTATCTGAGTGATAGATCTAGGAAAGAATTTCAACTATCTTGTGAAAATGTAACACCACATAAAACGCAGTCACGTAAAACAATATGCGGTTACATTTAAAATACAAAATGAGTAACCTGAAAAGGAATAACTTCTTAGTCTTTATTTATTTGATTATTTGATATTAAGACGCATATATATATAAATATCGGTTCATTTGAAATGCAACTGTAAGAAATATTCAACTGAAAATTAAAGGAAATATTGTAAAGACTTCTTTGTTCTTACCCTGAATCACTTCGTGCGACGAGAAAACGACTGCACGATTAACATTAAGCTAGCCTATATTTATATAAAAGGTATTGTTATTGTTAGTTTTCTGAACACTACTCTAACGATCATCACCATTATTTAATGAGAATTGAATATCAACATCAACAAAAGTAACCCTCAACCAAATATATTGATAGGAAACATTGATTTATATATTCAATATCATTCCCTAATTAATTTGGTACTAAAACTCGCCTACCACGAGGTGTACTAAACGTTCTGCCATTTACACACGTGAATATCACACATCGTAACATAATCCCCTTGTCTGGCCCCTAAAACGACCTTTTGAATATTAATTGACATTGGAATTGACGATCCGACATTTATACCATAGTGTGTATTGAATGAGTAAATTTAGCCCTGGACCTCAGTGCGTGTATATATAATATATACTAACGTAGCGTAGTGACTTAGTCAGCCTTCCAAATCACTGCCGATATATCGACACTTAGTGCTTACCCGACGACTATAGTGTTACTGAAGGACGACTACTAGGGATTCGTTAGCACTGCTTCCCCATCAAAATGGTATGTACTGTCGTTTTATGTTGTAATACATTTTGTAACTTGACATATACTGAATAATATTGAAATTATGTATTAATGTCATAGGGAATTGAATATGGAGCACGTGTTGTTTTAATAATCAACATACCGGTAACGATATCGTATTAATGTTAATATACTGTGGGTAATTATCATATCTCGAGTTCCACATGCAGCATATATTGATTGACGTTTTACGGTATAGCATAACAGAAGATTAATATACTTCAAGATTTACTGATTTCTGTAATACAAACATCCATTTCATGTAAGTATTATTGTAGTATGTGACTGTATTGATATTATTTGTCTTGAAGGCGTTGTCAGGATATTTAGATTATGCTATAAACATTGTGGAAAATAAAACTCCGTTCCTTATTTATCATTTAAGTAATTCGTATCCTCCAGTCATTCAAATATCTAGACAATTACCGTTATATGATTAATTTCACCATTACAAGTTCATTATATAAATGACAAGATAAGGAACCATTAGTAAAATATTACAATATTGTGTATCTGAAAATGATAATAATAATTATGATATACAGATACATTATAATATATATTTTATCATTGAACACAAATTCTTCTACAACCTAGGTGAAATGACAAGTAATGCATTTGATGTATACCAGCTGCCGCAATGTAGTTAGGCAAGGACTATAACTGGACAAGGATGTTTATAGCACTTACACAGCCACAGTTACACACCAACCTTATACTATGTAGATATTCACGAAACGCTTCTCAACATGTAGAAATGATAAGAGAGGATTAAAAAATGGAAAAACATGTACATCATGACGTTTTAGGAATAAAGAATATACCAGTGCTATCATGTTCATTGTGAAATTGATACCACAGCGTTAACACACATGAATGACTTTGGCATTTATCGTGTAGTTTTTGAGACTTATCAATTCGCATTATCTATCGTTACGATAATATATCTCTATGTACGTCATTTTGAGTGATAATCTAATGCCGCCCTTTTTTCGTTTTATTAAAAAACATATATGTCACTCTCAGTAAGACATGATTTAATAATTAATATATGTTAAAATACTACATATTCCATTGAAGTTATATACATATGACAACCCAGTACCAAATGTACTAAAAAGCTGATAATTCAAAACAAAACATATAAAACAGGATAAGCCCATTAAAATTTACATGATTACAACTGCCCTGTAATAACTCTTCTTACTTACCGACGACGGTCGATTACATAATATACTAAAATATCAACAACTCTGTATAGTATATAGCAAAATATGATCAGTCCGGATTTGGAAAAAAATGTATAGCAAAGTATTAACAACCTCGTAAAATGCACCTTAGCATCAACAACCATGAATAAATATACCAGATTAACAAATGTTCATAGAAAGAACGCGAATGTCGACACCAGTAAAAGGTATACCAAATGGCCAATTCGTGTAGAAATCATATGCCTTTTTTGTTCAGGCATACACATTATCAGTCATAAGGTTTATGTCACCAAACAAGTATACCAAAATGTACCACAGATCCACACGCAATCACGCAACTATCATAATCAAGAAAGCTAACGAAAACGTGGAACAAATGATCAATTCCTGCAGAAAAATAGAACAAAGCCTTTATCAAATATATATGACAAAGTCAGGAAAATACATAGAAATAATAATACAATATCCCTACGACATGCTATATACACAAAAACATTATGTATACTCTGTTCTTTGGTTGAAAGGGAGTTAGAGTAGACCTATATGACGTACATTGTATATCAAACTATTAAACTCATTTCCCTAAACCCATTTTTTCTCACATCATGACATGTTTTTTAACCAAGCATGCTAAGTCCCACAATACTACCCTTTATATCAGACAGGGGAGTCGTGAACGAAGCTGTACAGTCTAACCGTATTAAATAGACATAAATTAATGGAATCTATCGAACGTCGATCTTTCATTGAGAGACAGATTATGATCGCCTGCTCAAAGCATTGTGTTCCCGCCATCGCTGATCTGTACGTACTATTGGTGTATTCCCTGCTTTTGTTCCTACATGCTTTCAATACGATTCTACCTGACCAATCTGTTATTGAAGTGATTAACCCTAATAAAGATGTTATTTCCAAATTACGTAGGCATATTATGTCGTCGATCTATGTACGAAAAAACTTATTTAAAGCATAACATATAAACTCAATGCTACGTTCAATGAAAAATGTGTGTTTTTCTGTTGTTTACAACCGCAGAATTCAATATTTAAATTAAATAAATATATGAAACTATGTATATAGATTTCTCCCAAGAGGATATCACAGCCAGTAACTTTACATCTTTTAATTAATTGCAAGTATTAATGTCAATGTTGTATAATGTGACTAAATTCTAATCATGTAAACTGTGCAAGACAAGGATTACCTACACTCTTTCATGCAGTTTGCAATTTGGCATTCATACCAAAGAAAGTATAGCCATTACTGCTTCCAGCACATTTAATATTGAATTTTCTTCTAGGATTCTTTTGTTATACTAAAGAGGCGATTGTGGGAAACCGAAGACAGAGAACAAAAGTGAAAATAAGATTTATGGAACTTCCTGGTTGATTTTGTATACATTTGTTTTCTTCAGTTGTGATCTGAATAACAACAGAAGCGAGGTGTTATTATCATTTCTCCCAGGCTTTCTATGACATTATATAGTAGCCAGGTAGAAACTGTTCTGATTAATGTTCCCATAATATGTAGAATGTAGAACGAAATACAGACCAAGTTAGAACCAAGGAGAAGAATAGGAAACAGACCAATTACCATGTGAAAAAACCATCATTATCTGTGTATGACGATGGTTCCATGTTTGCCAATGTTTTGAATGGACGAACTGTAGACAGGCAGACAGCCGTTAAAATGTTAGGGGCTAGGCTAACGTATCACAGGCGACGAGATGTCATGATAGGTGTCTGGCATTCTCACAGATAAGTCCAGGTGTTGACGACATAAAACATTCAATAGTGTAGGCCAACCACAAGCAGTTATATTTACATTCAATATTAACACAAATAATCTCCGAAATCTCTATAGCTAAAAACCTAACGATAACCAATCGATTCTCTGTACATTAGAAGTAGCTGCAATAACAGCTTATTCAAAATCTGTGTCGCTTAACTATAAAATCTAAGGGAAAATATAATAAGTAATGAATCGTAAATAAAAAAGACTTTGAACGTTATATAAAGTAATCGTTATATTGCATACAGACCTAAGAACAGAAAATCCAGTCAAATGTACAGACATCCATGTCTGAAGTTATCAAATATCGGTTTTAAATGTCTAATCTAGAGTTAGCATTACTAACTCTTTCTTCCAGAAGGACATTTCAGATTGTCCTGTATGTTTTGGACAGTATTAGCATGTCCTAGATCGTTAAATAGTTCCATAGTGATTTAGACCGAAGTAAAAAAAAAGACGATATTTCGAGACAGATGTAGGTCGGCGAAGGTCATGGAAAACATGGTCTCCACCATGAAATTGCATGTACATGTTTTCATGTTCTTGGTTTGCCTGGAATGTTTGCTGTTACCTCCTCTATCATAATGAGTGTTCAGAAAACAACATTGAAATACAAAAAGTGTATACTATGAAGTTAAGAAAGTGTAATGTTTTTTCAGTACAAGAACACTCACTTTGAAATATTGTAGAAAGTACACGTAACTTTGATAAAAATACTGATAGCAAATATCCAATATTGTATTGATCAAATATTGAAACCAATCATCGACAGCCTATTCAGGTTTAATCTGGGGCTGTCACCAATATATTTGATTTGGGATTTATAGACGGCAATTTGTTATGTAACTCCTTAGACATTTGATCTGGAGTGTTTGGTTTCTGACCCAATGAGGAACAGTGACGTCACCAAAGGAGAATATTAATCTTTAATCATTCTAAAACATGCTTGACATACGTGAAAAATCAATTAATTTAAGTGTAAGCAAAAAACATGAGTAACTTGAGACTTTTATTCCCTTACAGTACAACTGATCTCAACAATACTGCATCAATTGACGTTCTGCGCGTGATCATTAGTAACTCATTAATACCTACATGTTCTATTTACTTTTCAATTGACAAGAAAATCAGGATTCGCTGAGCAATAATATTGAAGATGTGGAATCCGTTGCGTTCCACTAGTGTCCCTTTGTTTCCACACTCCGTCTTTAGCTTTCCGTCTTCTCTATTTCTCTCTTTATGTTAATAAACATATGTCAATCAAGTTTTTTGACGTTCCCTTTTATCAATCATATGCTCCCTTGACCCCGGATGCTGCGGCTGCTGCCTTCTCTAATTACAACATATCCATTTTATTAGACATGCGTCCATCACGTGTTCATCATATACCCCGCAACACTAAGTGCAGTCATCTCCAACAAATTCATATTCTATAATGAACATGGGTCAATCACGCGTTGTGTCCTTCTCTCCCACTTAACCATCATACTTCTTGGAGAACTTTCAACCCCAATGTCCCCATTTCACATCATATAATTTCTTCACACATGTCTGAATAGATTTCAAAGTATGTCTAATCCCATCCACTCGTCAACAATCTGTTGGTAAAGTGATCAATCATTAGTTCTGCTATTGCTGATAAAAGGACAGTTCTACTAAATCAATGTATCTATAATCCTTATAGTGAAATCGATACCTTGATATTGACCAAAGGTCACATGTACCTAAAATTCAGACCCCACTCATGTTCAGGAAAGGTGACTTTAGTTTAATGCACAAGTCCCTAGAACTATCTGATAATTTATAGTCAATATGAACAGGACGATCCCGTTTCAAGTCAGGGGTCAAACATCTGACATTCCACCTTCCCGTCCTCAAATGACCCTAATTGGTCCGAGGACATTTACAAACAAAGGCTTGCGATAATACGATAATTTCACTTGAACGTCGAGTAGAATGTAATTGCGTTGTCAGGTTCAGGATTCAGTACGTCATCATCACAAGGTATGATGATATTACAGTCAAACAAATGTACAGTTAAGAGTTAGTAGATCTTATTGAGATTCTGAAGTACCCATGTGGTGTCCGCTGTTTTATCCGCAAACAAATAAAACCTACATTGATTGCAAATCACTTATTGGTTTTGCCGTATCATATAGATACACAGAATTTATCTTAAAGTAATTGTCCAATATATATTATTTCACTAGTTCCATTTTACCATCATATTTACATTTACGGGTGCCGCTCCTATTGCATGATCGTAAAAAACGACGAATTGAGGATCTTATCTGTTCTCTTTTTATGAAATGACGTCATGCCTCTCAACGTCTCTCTTGACACCGCTTTACTTTTGACCTTCAGTGGAGCGTTCGCCCCTCTTAAGGTTATGGGTTCTGTCTTCTGGCCGAGACACACGATAGTCTGTAAAAGTGGTAGTTTCTGCTCCTGATTAGCGCTCAGCACAAAGGGTGGGACGACTGGTTTTCCGTTGTCAGCATAACGTGACATGATGGGGTGTGCTTGATTGGTGTGTACGACGGCTTGCTTCGGTCAGATTATCACTCTCAAAAGGGCAAGAGTCATTCACATACCGCAACACGTTGCACACATGAGAGTTAAATAAAAAACAAACTCAGATTCGTTCGGTTCACGTACTGTCCGCAATGCTTTACTGAAGGTTTTTGACAGCGTATCTTAGATATAGTGTTTCTCAATGCATTGAATTGGATGATATTCTTAATTGCGCTTCATCAGGGAATATACGCTATTTCTAATTTCTTTTCAGTGAAGGATAAATATATAAAGGTTTATCTCCACTATAAATAACCTATAATGTTTACTATTATAATGTTACTTGAATACCAACCTATCTTTATATATCCTTTGGGACGTGTACCGGTCAAGATACACGTTCGGATTTCTGTTGCATCTTACACTTCAGTAGAGTCGATCTCTAACAATACGAAAGCACTTAGTTGAACGTGATCGTTCCTTAGTGTAAAAGCTCAAAAGGCTATTTTCTCATTGTCTGTTTTGTGTAATAAATAGGCTTTTCCACTTCACATGGATTATGTCTGTTTGCCCACTACATGCACGACAAAAATCTTTTTATTGAAATTGGAAAGTAATGTAAACAAGGTTCGAGATCTTCGAGTGGGCATGAAAAACAAAAAAATGGAAACGTATTGTATTTTCTGAAGTGTACTTAGTAAGTAAAGTACCTAAATCGGTGATAAAATATGCAGCACAAGGAAGATTTATTACGGGGAGACAAGACAGCCAAATTTATTTTAGTTGAATGGTGATATAGTGAAAACGCAATATCAGATACATGATTAATGGTATATTCTAGTTTTAATAAGAACACCCTTTGGTAGATGATAAAAAATACAATAATGTCAATTAAGTTTGCAAGGAATATATATGAAAGATTAAAATGCATGTATATAAACAAAACGACAGATGGTGTACGTGCTATTTTCAGCATCTTAAAAAGATAGGTATGGGTTCAAGTGTTGTTCATTATTGAGGGTAAAGGGAAATGTTAATGATGTCAATATACAATCATGTTACGGGTACAAGTGTTCATTGGAGTTTGACAAAACATTTATTTATAGCAAGTTCCTATTGTTTAAAAAAAACTTAAATCTTAATCAGCTTTTAATGTTTAAAATACTTTTAAACGACTGATGATGAATAAATGATAAGACCTGTAATTGAGAAAGATTTTCTATCTATATTGTACTATGTCTTACTATTTCGTCACTGTTTCTATTATGTTAGTCTTCTCTTGTAATATTGTAACCAGATAGTTATTAAAGATTAGGCAGGGATTATAAACAACCTGCAGACGTGGGCATTAACTCTTTAATAAATCCCTACCTGTATCACAATTAATGATAATGCGATTTCTCATTGTTAATATCGAGTACTGTTAGAGGTTTAGAAGGCTTGTTATGGTAGACGTTGGGACAGGAAAACTTAATTAACATGGTATGTATGTGACTTGGATATTTTGTTTTACTCACTAGAGTAAAAGACTATCTAAATATAGTCTGCTAAATTACCATTTAAGTAACACCGTCTTTTGTTTGTAGGCATATTTGGATTAGTTTGTGACTAATGAAGTGCATTAATAGATTATTACCTTAGTTACATGTCTTCTATTTTAACATATGATGCAGACTTAATTGTTGTCATACCGACAATATAAGAAAAGTTATAATATCAACTAAATCGATTGCGTTTTTTTCTGATCGAGGAACATCAGTATGCAGCTTGCATGTTTATGCAAAATCAAATGAGATGATTTTTATTGAATATAAATGAACGTCATGGTTAGGTTTTAGAGATTCGAGAAAGCGCCAAAAGACAATAATATCTACATTTATTCTTTAATACTATAAACCAATGTAGATTTGGCGACTTAATTTCGTGTTTTCATGACTAACGCCTTTTCAACAGCATATTTAAACATATTATTCTATTGAACTTTGAGATATTTTTGCAGCTCTTGATTTTCGCGATTTGCAATAGCACGCAAAATTCAAACGCATGTACATTGTAAAAATAAGGTGGTTTACAGTATTTAATATGTCAGAACCACAACATTGTAGGTGACCTTGTCAGCGTCTTAGCGCCATATGATGTCAGGGTTCTGATAGGTTGATTGAGTCAGAGAGAAGCTCTTGTTGAATGTTCTAGCAGTACATATACAATAAGTCTACTTCGCATGAAAACACATGCCAAATTCCAACAATCAACACGTGTAGTGCTAGGGTATGATCTATCATATATCACGGTAATGAAGGCATGCCTAATTTATTTTACACTTATCAACCTTATATATCAATTATTCTCGTATCACCAATACACAAATCTAAAGCCGACTGACAGATAAGTGATTCTGAGGTTTTTAATTTAAACTAAATTTAAATTGTATTTTAATGATACACCATATCATATATTATTATTATATCTACACATACTTTTGTGTGTTGAGTCATGTAATTAAATAAGATTGCTTATGCGCACATATTCACATACATCCTATTGACGAGTATTGACAATAAATACTATTTATATACTAGTGTTTGAAATCCATTTGATAAGTACCAGTAGCCTGCATTGATTACTCTGACATCATATATAATCATTTATAGTTGTAATAATGGAAATAATTCATGTACCACGTGATACTAGAAACGTTTATGCGGAACTAGTATCTCCAGTGGTGAGGGAAAGTAAGTCTTTGTTGTCTTCCTGCCGAAATGACGTTAGCGCAGGACATGATCTTTTGACGTCATTCCATCACCAATAGAAACAATAGTTCCGCACAAACGTAATCGGGTATCACGTGGTACGTGACCTATTCCCATTACTATTGAATGTTCTGTCTTTCTATTTCTCATTTATTCGTTATTCCTTTCTTGTCAGAAGACACAATAGCTTAGCAAAGTCATCCAATAGCTAAACCCGTTGTACTTATTGCATCATCCAATCGATAAACGTGTTGAATTTCACTATATCATCCAATGGATGTCTTTGTTTCATTTCTCATATCTACAAAAACCCTATCCACATTGCATTTCTCGGATTCAAATTTAAACACGTTTTCGGTATTAGATATAAATTCAAACGTTTAATTTTTGTTTTCTAAAACGAATTGACTTTGTACCAGTTGATCCACCAATCAAATACAGTAAACTCTTTATATCCCAGTGAAATCTGTCTTAGCCAATCACATCAATTTTTATCCCGTTAACAAGTACTTCCTTATTTCATGTTCCACATAAACAAACATGGCCTGCTTTATTGTTTATCGAAATTCGGACCATTGTATTATTTATGACAACGAAAACAATATAGCTGTCTGCATTTGTTTGCAATAAAACGTTTCTATTCTTGTATTTGGGAGATAGGATAATAAATCTATAGGGTAACCATAACCTTAAAGGGTCTTATATCTAATAACTACCTATCGGGTATATATACTACTGTTAACTACTATTGAAGACTGATATGTCATTTACTATCAATTACTTTTCCATGAAAATATATTTGTAATAGTACAGAAAGAGATCAATCTATAAAGGATATCCTTCTCAGTTTTATAATGAAAGTTAGAAATCACTTCCTCTTAGAAATACATGTAAATCAGGTGAAATAAATTAAACTTATAAGTAATAAGGAAATATCAACAATGGAAAGGGGACGACCTACGCAGGTAGAATGTCTTACAATGCGTACAAGGGCATACTTTACTGATACCAGTAATCGTAACACTTAATATTATGGGATAATAAATTCGCGGACGACCCTGACGAAATGGTTTATTGGGTAGAAGTCAAATAAATCCCTTTATCCATGCTATCGATTTTAAATCACGAACTGCAGGGTGTGAAATTAGCCTAAGAGACCCCTGCTGGCAAAACATCTATAAAAGCGCTCCGATACACACTTATACTGAGTATTATGTAAAAGCTGTGTAAGGACGGAGCTAACAAAAGTCTGGCGCTCGACAGGTAAATATCCTGACAGTATCCTTTGTCTTCTATTGTCATCACAGATCACTGAATGTTTGATACCTTTTATGAATTTTAGAAATGCATTTTATTAGAGACAGACTTTTTGTATTCCCATGGTCATTCAAATCATGGAGAGTAAATGCAATTATTTGAAACTTGAATAATTACACATATATATGTAATAACCTGATTTCCAAAACAGAAAACAGGTCTGTATATGCCTTATAAAACGTATTGATGAAAATTTAAACGCATACCTGTAAGTCTTTCTGTGGTTGTCCAAACAGGTATTATTTTAAAAGGTCGTGTGTCGTTTTCCTTTTGCATATACCGAAGTAAATATTATGAATGTATTTTAAGCGCACAGATTTCTTATCAAAATAAATAAATTGAAGTAATAAAATCAACTTCAGTTTGCATAACGGAAGATTTGAGCTGTAGGTGATATTTATACTGCATGCAAACCGACCTTATTTTGAGTATTATATTTCTATTCCCTGTATTTGAAGCATTTTTAAATAAAGTAAATTGAAATAGCTTGACTGTTAGGAGGAAGCAAACATATCGTTTAACAGTAATAATGTTAGCCTATGACGATATTTTCGGTAATTTCTTCAGTACCCTTTCCTCGTTTGACTTAAATTGACTTAATGATTTATACATGAATGGGTGTATGGTGTTACTCCATATCCATGATTAATGTACACATGCTCGAATTAACAAACTATTCCACATAAAATACATGCACTGTAATCTAAGGTATATAGTACACATGTGGGTGTGTTTGCTTGACCATCTGTACCATAGACAAGGCATAAAGACTAATGCTGTGTATCTGTAGTAGAAAGGAAAGTTTTTTATACAGATCGTCTGTTCCTATATACATTGTAGTTCGTTTTTATGCAAGGTATAATATTCTCATTGTTCCAGTTTCGTTATCCTTTGTGTATCAAAACTTGACTTCGCCTACTAAATAACCATGCACACTCCTATGCAATAATAAATGGAATATCTGATTTCTTAAAACAAAGCAAATTATGTGGACTTATATTATTGATTCCTCAGAGGTAAACATCATCCACAAACCATAGGCTGACAACAGTGACATTCTCCGTACTCTTACTGAATACAGGGACCGCATTGTTTCTAATCGGCGATGAAAGAAAGATGGATTCCGCTTGAATAAATCCATTTTATATTGTAAAGTTCTAACAAAACAAAAATAAAACCTAATTCGAAGTTTGAATCACCATATAGAAACAGACTTTAAACGTGAATGACAGCATGAAGTGAGACTTTCTACATGAAATAGGTACACATATACATGTAGCATAAGACAAAAGTCAATGTAATCTGTTGGCGCTCGTCTAGCTATCGTAAATACAATATCAATAAACTCGATCAATTTGTGGGAATTGAGTCTACGACATAGCTTCATTGCTAATACCCTACTCATTTCCGTTAACAACTGAACCTGTCGGCTGCTACTTTGACATAAATTCGATAGTGTTTTAAACGTAACGGCAACTCTCATTGATAACACAGTAACTGGTATACTTGCTCTATTTATGTTCGTGCCAACCATGATCTTGGTAATTATTGATATTCTTTAACAAAACAAATCGTTGTCAAAGTGATTGTATTTCACACATTTTGTTTATATAAACTAATGATTTAAGCTAGACATTTGACTGCCATCTTGGCTTAGAACATTGATCGTTGGTGGTATGTTACAGAACTCCCCACTGATGTTATTTTACATATAATGTAATATCACAATTTTGATTCAAGGAAAACTCCCAGAAGAGTTTACAGTTTGGGATTTCCTTGATATTTTAAGATCCCATCGGTAGAAACAATTTTGTACATGTTAGCTTCTTTGATGTTTCATAACAAATGGAAAAAACATTTCACCATAGCATAATTTAACAAATGTATTGAATACCATTATTTCAATGTCTTTTCAGGCCGACTGGATTGAAGTCGCTTTCTGTGGGATAGAAGGGTCCTTCTGTTGTCAATATGAAGAAGCCATTGCCCTCGGACGACAAGGAAAATGTACACAAATCAGGAACTAGAAGTACAGACAGGAAACCATCAGAAGTTACGAGCTCTCGTGATTCTACACCAAGGTGTGTCAAAGAGATTGTATGTAAAGATGTCTACCTAATGGACAAGGCGGGAGGACGATTCGACAAGAACCTTCTGGCCAACAGTCTAACGGCCAAACTTAAACAGAACATTCCAGGCGAGTTTACCACAAAGACACACTTAATGCACAAACTCCGCCGGGAAGGTTTGAAAGATTATGTTCATCTAGAAAATCTCAATAAGAAATACGATAGCGAGATGCAAGTGCAAACAACTAGACTTGACAACGAGAGTAATCTCTTGATTCGTAGACACGAGAAAATGCGAAAGCAAAGTGAATATCAAAGGAAAAACCAAGAAAAGATTAGGTCTCAGATCAGAAACTCTAAGCAACCAGATGCAACGTCTGTGTTTCCACAAATAAAATACTTTTCACAAGCACACGCGGCCTCGAATCCTCCAGATGGAGCCACTGTCGAGGTACACCCGTCACATCAAATGGAAACATCCGGTGTGCACGCTGCAACGTTTCCTTCCTTTTCAGTCGACACACAAGATCCGAGTAATGTGAAAGTTTTCAAATATCAAGGGATTTTCCAACCGCAAAACAAATACTCGAGCAGACGGAATAGCGTACGGTCGTCTGGTTCAGGTGGCATACTGAAGAGAGATACGAACACACCAGAGTATGAAATCCTTACTCTGTCTTTAGAGGACGGTACTGAAAGCAGGGCGTCTAGTAAAAAGAGTGAAAAGAAGAGAAAGGGACTACGAGTAACTTGGAGTGGAGTAGACAGAGAATTCGAAAAAGGACGACAAAACAATAATGATTCTAATGATAACGATGGT
Source organism: Argopecten irradians (assembly GCF_041381155.1). Lineage (NCBI taxonomy): Eukaryota > Metazoa > Mollusca > Bivalvia > Pectinida > Pectinidae > Argopecten > Argopecten irradians. The sequence goes on from NC_091136.1 coordinate 43,213,256, forward strand.
CGTGGTGAAGACGGCGCTTCCACACCGAGTACTATCAAAAGTGCGAACAGCAGTTGTGGAATTCATAACCGACAGAACAAACGAAATAAGATAGAAAACATCGGTATAAAATGGAAGTTACCACCAGGATCAAAGCAGTCGAATCGTGCAGTGAAATCGGCTACGTCTGCTTACGCCACTTCCTCGCGATCAAGAAATTTGATGCCAGTATCGGGTGGTCTGCAACAAAACGGAATGTCCGTGACACGCACGCGGTGGCACGTGCCTTCGGCGCCTCCGCTGTCATCTTATGACTTATACAGAGAATGGTTGCATAAACTAGACAAACTGAAATCACCAATGGAGCCAAAGCAGTTCCTAAGGGAAGTACCAGCTATGGGCAACAAACTGGACAGTTGTTCTCCTGCTTATAGTCTACCTGCCAATATCTCAGAGCAAATGAACTTATCGATATACGCCGCTTCTAACGTTGTGTAGGATTAGCTATGTCTATATAAATAATAATAATGCGGATTGGTTGGGTCTCTATATAACTTTAGGAAATTATAAGTGCAAAACACTCCATTTATATAAACATTATATGCATTAAAAGGTCAATTAATTCAAAAAAACATTTACTAGCATTATTTTATTAATTTATTAAATACTTTTATTAATTCAATCTGTAAGCAGGTTGCATAGTTGTGATTATATGTTTGAAAGCTAATTGAAGATACTAATACAAATGCATAGAAGAAAATGAAAACAATTACTCATTCCAGTGTTATGACAACCGTGTCCCTAATGCCTTATCTATTTTAATTCCCTAAAATGTATGCATTGGTCGAAAATAATATGACATTCTCATTTCGTCTTAAGATCGATCAGCATACAAATAAATGAGCTGTTTGATTGAAATATAATACTTTCTTGATTCAGAATCGATTACCAACTATAAATCAGATATTGCATTATGGTTTCAATTGTGAAATCAGAAACATACATGTATTCTAAAACTATATCAAATATGCATTACATTTTTATGTATTAGTCAATTAAGCGAATAATAATTTACTTCACCAAACTCCATCACACTTTCTAATATACCTAACCCTGTATCATATCTAAAATTAGCAGTTTTTATGTAACTGTAGTCATGTATAGTTTACCTAAAATTACTTGTTATTACAGATGTGTATATTGGGTACAGTCATGACGTCATGTATTTGTTATGTAATCAGTAACAGATCTTTGATGTATATGTATAAAGGAAGATGGGAACAGGTACACATAACGTGTAATAAACATAGTGTTCAATGGTATATTTACGTTTCTGATCTTCTTTTTTACAGCCAGACATACAATCATGTCATGTTGTGAAAAACTTACAATACACTCGCAAAAGACGAATCTAGGTCAACTTTGCATTTACATATCTTTGTAGTCTAATATACATTGTATACAGTTCAGCCGTTGTCTAAAAATAAAGACACATATTATTGATAGAATCATTAGAATATTACGTACGTAGGCAGTTAATCATGCGTTTTCATGATAAACAATTTCGGACACTATGATTTCTCACCATTGCAGTAGTGTGCCGACATACTGAGCATAGTAGTAAACATGTATAACTTAAATAAACATCGCTATAAACACAATCATAGTATGTTAAGCTTTCCATCCATTAGCTCTAGATTGCTGTGGTTTTGAGAATTCAAATACAATCTCTGGTGAACTGCATACTATATTTTAACCTTGCCTGGTATCACGCCTTGAGTAAACTCGGTAAATGTATCCATATGACAGAATCTCACAATGCATCATATCCAGGGGTACAAATATGGTCTTACTTTTTTACTTTTATATTTTTTTCGGACTGAAGAAGGCCCTATAGTGGCTGAATATATATTCCATAGAAATGATTTTGATTTTACTTTGAATTTATTTTGGCCTTTTATTTCGGATTATTAATATACTAGCTTTATACCGTTTTTCCTCATTATACTTTTTATTTATAGAGAAATTTCTGTATGAAAACAACCTCACTCCACACTCCATATTTGAATACAAATTCTAATGTTAACATATATTTGTTTTGATATGTAGTCAAAACATAACCCACTGGCACACACTAACGATGTATTCACATTAATGTAAGTATATAAGGTAACAAAGAAGTTTGTCAATATTTGCATATTACTACCAGCTATTGTAGAAATGTTACAATATAAAGTATGGCCCCCAGACTATATATACAAGTAGTCACTATCGGGTAAATACAACCAGTGGGATGGTAGTCCTTAATAACATCATATAATAATCATAAGATTTTTTCTCACATTCTTTAATGTATTCCATAACATCCAATTTTAGGTTGAGCTGGATAGGATTCTTTTATTTCTTTATGAACGTATCCTCTATAGAAACATATCATGCGTGTTATCTGTGGAATCGAGAATAAATATGTAAATACACTTGCACATCATTACCAATGCATTTGTATATCATTATTACTTGCATAGATAAATGTATAATATCATATGAAAATGCCTGCGTGCTATCACGCTATACATTAGGTAAGCCATTGTGCGTAACCGACGCTGACGGAAAATTTCCAAAAGATGTTCAGATAGAACAAAACACATTGAGAATTCAGACGTCAGTTTGGGAAGACATTCATACAACACATGCCCTGGTAAGAAGTACGAAGGACAAGTTGTATAGGGGTTGGTACACTGACGTACCGAGACGTAGACGTAGGCTTGTGTTTAAACACTGGTAAATGTCTGAGAAGGATACGAAGCAATCATATGCATGTATACATGTACTGATATGAGTCAGATTTCACATTTGCTCATTTAAAACTACCTTTTTGAATTCAAACACAAAATTAAAGCGTTGTGCAACTTGAATTAATGCCTGTCAAAATTTTTAGTTTTCTTTCGAGATTTAATGAAAGAAAAACCATTGCGGCCAAAGTTTCAAAGAAATTACTAGAGAAAACAACAACAAAACAAAAAGCATATTACAAAAATAATTACTTACCAATAACCGGTGAGAATGATGTTCCTGACGTCAATAACTAAATGTATCTTTTTCGTCTGTGTGAAAAACAGAAAATATAAAGCTTGATCGGATGTCAATACAATACATGTCTAATTAGTCAAGAATGCATTTCCCATATAATATATTGCAGCCAGTATGGGTGATCATTAACAAAATGTATCGTTTGGGAGATAACTTTGTACACAAACAAACACTTATAAAGCGAACTTCAATCGGTGCAGTATTTCAATTATTTTAAATTCTTTGCCAATCTAAGGCTGATGTAAGTTTTGAGACCAATCATAATAGCAACACTACAGTGCGACACAGAAACGCCGGATACGTATACTATTTTGTAAAGTCTGGTTTATGAATTTAGACCTGTTTGCTGGCATAACAAATTATGAAATTTAACTGAAACCAAACAGCACTGAAAATGAAAACCTTTTGAGATCATTATGTTTCAGTTTAATACACAATCTTATGAACACATGTCAAGAACAGCGATGAATACACGGAAAGTATTAAAAAGTGTCTCTGATAGAGTTGACGTGGTAATCCACTTTCTTCTTTCCTCTATTTCATTAACACTTTTATTTTTATTTTTCTATAAAATGCATCATTAGTATATTTACCACAATACCCTGAGCCTGTGTTAGTAGTAAATTATATTAACGCTCTAATCAAGTTTTGGTTATCTCCCTTTCAATGTCTTATTAGAAAATTAAGTACAGAAGTTTATAATGGTAGGGAATATAGCTTTTCATGCAGTGTATGATTTAGCAGTTGCCTCTCTTGGAATATAAACATAACATAATCGAACTTGAAGCCTTTTTGGCATTAGGATCCTCTCTGATAAGTTAATAGTAGCAAATATATTTTATGTCATTCCCAAGAGTATATGGCATATCATGTTTAAAGATAGAGAATATCCCAGTCCATAACATTTCAAAACTTATTCACTTCAGGTAACGTCTGGGACTCCTTAACTTAATCAATAAAGACATACTAAAGTTCTTGAAAACATATTTAAATTTTAACATGGATGTTTGTAGAAGACACATATCAACATTCAGTATTTTCATAATTTTATTTATCAAACTGTATATTAAACCAAAATATATCTCATTACACATAAAACTACAAACTACAAATTCGTATAGACATTTTAAGTCAATTCATTTAATCTAATCAGTTATTTTTTACTTTTTACATCAGATTTATAGATTGACATTTATATGTTTTTGTTTTAATCGTCCCATAAACAAATGAGGATCTTTAAAGCAAGATGTATTATTGCATGTGTTGTATATATGGTTTGGGAGACTGTGGTATGTCCTTATGGTATCTCACACAAAACACAAACAAAAATGGTCATATATCTAGTCATGACAACGATAGTAACGTTATTTGGTAACACTCGATGGAAGAGTATGTAGAATTGAATGTGATAACTTTGTCTGCACATTTAGTTATTAATGCCAATACACTAAATTTGATGTTAAACTTACAGGGGTATCGGGTTCCTATGTATATATAGATAATTTTACCATCTGGGATAAACATTTAAACAAAATCGATGAGACAATATCAAACCATATGGCGTTTAGCAAGTAATGCCTTGATAATGACTCAGCTACGATTTAAAATCCTGACGTATCTGGCTTACAAACAATACAAAATACACAAGACAATACCACTCCATTGCATACATTGTTTTTTCCCTTTGTTTTAGGTGACATCTGTAAACAATTTAAGGTAGCTCTGATTGGCTAATTTGCTGGCCCGTAAAATGTCCATAGTCATACGGCAGGGGAGATTTAATGGCGGACCACATAACAAACCTTGGGAATATTATGTGATCAAAATACCAATTAATTTCATTGTTTTTGATTGAAAATTTGTTAGAATCGGTTACCTTTCAGCACGAAAATGAGCTCTATAGATGAAAGAAAAATTTGGAAACATTGGGCCTACCTGAAAAATGAACTTCCCGCAGACGAAATTGTGGACGGGATGGTCGAAGCGGGAATATTTGCCCCAAACCAAGGACGGGATATTCTAAGTGTTCAGCCAAACACAAGACAAATGAAAGCTGAAAAGTTTCTCAACAATCTCATAAATGCCGGAGATAAAGGCTTCGAGACTTTCTGTAATATCATGCGACGTGACAACGAGAACCGATACAAAGCCATCATGGAGAAGTTGGAGATCTGTGATGGTGCAAGCGGAGGGGTAGCAGGAGGGGGTGCTTCTAACCGACCCACCAGTACAGGTGAGAAAGGAATATCAGTCAAAGCTTAAAAGCACTGGTGTTCACAGATATATGGTTTCAGTATTATCAGAATGATAGTTGTTTGTCCATTGGGTTTGTCCATGTAAAGGTTTTGCAAATATATCTAGCAGTGAGGTTTTACCTGAAGCAATTATTCTTTGTTGCCTTAGGCAAAAATTTTCTTTTCTGTCTCGTCTTGCAAAAGTATTAGGACCGCTCCTGAACTAAGTATATATTTTTACTATCATTCGTTGAATATCATTATGGTAATGTGCAACAAATCTTTGTGTTCGCTCAGTTACAATGAGTGGAAAATAATAATTTGACAGACAATTAATGAAAAAATAAAATTAATGATTTGATTGATTGATGAGGCTTAACGCCCTTGTTCCGGTTATAACCGAGCCTAGGACACAATGAAATTAATAAATTAATATTTATATTTTATAGGAGAATATGCCTTTCTTTTCTCACTTTTGAAAAAGACTAATCAATTAAAAACCGCGTAAATATAAATCATCAAATGTGGAAAATATAGATAGTTCGTTCTCTTAAAAATCAACTTATATAGATATTTAGATATATATAATTATTAAAGAAATATATATATATATCAAAATATTAAATAGCTGAATGTACGAAATAAAGTGCTATCAAAGGGAGTTAACCCATATACATCAGTGGTGATCTTTGCTGGATTATTTACTGACCACATAACAATAGAATCAAGTATGCAATCAAAACAATATGTTTCTATCATACAATTCAAAATTAACTGTTGCATGATTAACCATATAACAATTATCTGAGTGCATAAGATAATCTTTATTAATTTTCATATAATCTTATCATCTGAATTCATATAGGGATTGAATGTATTTTTCTAATTTTCATAGCGGCTATGAATAGCAGAAGCTATCTACATATCCACTGGAGCCGCTATGAAATTAGAAAAAAATACATTCAATCCATATATTTGCATTAGAATAATTTATGAAAATGAAAATTATTGAAAGGGAAAAAATTATGACATTACGAGATTAATGGAACAGCTGGATGACAAAGTCGTTCCACAACGTCGCGTTTGCAAGCTTCCGCCTTCCGGTCGACCTTTTTTTGCAAATGACAAACAGTAAACCTTAGTTGAATCTATATCAAGAAACAACACATTGTAGATTATACATTAAAATAATTTGGGGGACTATTTTTTATTGATATGAAACTGGCGTGATGTTTGAAATCAGCTGATCGATGCACGAGAACCGTTGTATTCATAGTGTATTCATAATGTATTCATAGTGTTTTCACAGTCAAATGTTTGTTTTCATCAGTTGGTTGATTCATATAGTGACAAAATACTCAGAATGTAAATATATAGATATACATTTCTATTTCAGGAGCTCCGTTGCGGCCAGATTCTGGGATGTCCGGATCTCAAAGACCAATTTCGAGCATGTCATCCTCCGTAAGTTATTGTTAATGATATTTGTAACAAGCATGCGTTCAATTGAAAACGAAATCTTCTAAAACCAAATTTAATACGGGGGTTTCGAGATACCAAAACGACGTGGGTAAAGCACAATTTACCGTCGATTAGACCGATCATCCGGTGATTATGACATCATCATTTGACGTGAGTTTCCTGACGTCATAATCACTGAAAGGTGGGACTTATCGACGGTAAATTGTACTTTAGACACGTGGTTTTCGGATACCGCTTTAAGATCTCGCAAATCCCGTAGTACATTACTTATGGTGATGAAACACGTTTACAACTCCACAAGTATGCTTCAGTATAATAACCTGATAAGTTGATATAAATTCCAGACACTCACAAAATGAAATTACACCATTTCACAAAACAATCTGGTAACTTGATAACTTGACAGATGTTTTGAAGATTGAGCGCATATGGTCAGGTAGATAGCATTTAACACTTTTGAAAGCTACACTATTAGCAACAAAAGACAAACAACAGAGTAACAACTGTCATGTCAGAACAATGTGACAAAGAGTGTGAATTTGCGTAAAAATATAAAGGAACATTTTTATTGTGTGAAAAAGAAACGCAATTGTGTCATTGAAGCTGCAGTTGCTATGATCACAATACTAAACATGCATATATAATATCGGTAAATATGGAGATTTTGTCAATTTTGTCCACTTTTCCCACCGTTTTTCTTCCAGAAACCATACAGCGGGTTTTCTAACAAACTTTATACTTCTTCTAAATATGCATCAAAATTGCTTTTATATTCTTAGTATATAGTACTTTTTTCAAATTAGCTTAATTTACGCCTATCTTGAATGGTTACCACGACGGCTAAAACTGCAAAATTAGAAAATGTCAATACAATTGAATTAAGAATATACAAAATATTTCAGTTGCAAAAACATAATTTCTTAAGACTTATTTAAAAAAAAAAAAAAAAAAAAAAAAAAAAAAAACACATTTTGGGCCAAAACACTTTAAAATACCCAATGCATAGATAACGTCGCCCGTTTGTATCGTTGAACCCACAACTAAGAATTAAAAACAAAATGAGATAACGCCACATTTTTATTTATAACATTCCTATTCACAGATTTTTCATGACTGCATAGTTGGTAAATAAATGGCTTATATTGAGTGTTTGCCACTTTCTTCCATAGAGTGCCAGTACAGATATCAGCATGCCAAGCAGAGATGGAGAAACAGGAGAGAAGAATCAGCGAAGAGGTAAATCAGCTGCTCGCCGAGCCTGGAGGTCTGAATCGTCTGCTAGTGAGTCGTTCCCGCCAACTAACCAAGTACCACCAAACAACGCAGCCCCATACGGCGGGCTAGCTAGAGCACCAAGCACTGGAGAAGCAATCATCACACAGTCCAGAAACTCGGATTACGAGGAACGGCCGGCCATGGCATCTGCTTCCGGGGGCCATCCGACTGGTGCTTCTGGCTCTGATAACAACACACAGAGATCAGGTGCTGAAACACCTGGTGTTGATATGAAAGCTCTCGAACAAGAACTTGTACGTATTGCACCAACTATTGCAGAACTGTTTCAAAAGTTTGCAAAGACAACATGCAAAGAACCTGTCAGTGAAGAGGAAATTCAGAACGTCAAGGCCGAAAATGAACGTCTGAGGAAAACTAACCGTGCGCTTATTGAAAAACTTAACTCATTTCAGCACAGGATCATACAACTCCAGTTGGAGAATAAAAAGCTCAGGGAGGAAGGTGAGGGAGTAATGGAAGCCAAGGATGAGCTAGACAGGAAAGAGTTTGAACTAAAGGATCTAGAGAAGAGACTTGAAGAGCAAAAACAGGCACTTGAAGAGAAGGAGATGGAACTTAATAACCAGCTGATGAAAATACAAGATATTGAGAACGATATAGCAAGACAGAAGGAACAAATAAAGAAATTGGAAACTCTTCACGAGGAGGGACAACTAGACAACGAACGCCAACAAGAGGAGATCCTGATACTGAGAGAAGATAAGAAGAAGCAACAACAACAGATACTGAAGTTAGAGTTTAAGCAGAGAGTAGGAGAAGAGCGGCTCCAGAGTCTGGATGCCAGGATGAGACAGCTAGAGCAGCCCAAAAGAAACTTCAGGAGAAGCGATCCGTCAAAGATAAAACCACGAAGGCCGTTAGGAATGTTTTACAACTGACAAATCTGCTGCGGATATCTAATTATAACTTGATACTCATAGGTGGATGGTGCTACGACACCTTATTATAAATCAATATATTCTAAAAAAAGCACGGATTATATCCGTATTTTACAGAATGAACTAACGAATGAATTATGACATATTTATAAACTTCAACACCTGCTGACGGTCCGATTTGACAGCAGTCTTCGAAAAGAAAGACTGAATGTGTCTTATCTTGGTTATCATTTTAAAATCCATAAATAAAACAATCAATATGTGAAATAAAATGTCACTTTGACTAATAAACAACTGCAGTGCCTGGTTTCACAGCCAATGATTTGTTATCCGATCGCTTCTCTCCTACATTAACCTAACATATAACTTGTTTTGCTGTCACTATTGTGGATGAGGAAATTCCCTTTAACCCTTATTTGTGTATACATAGTTATTTCCTAAGCACACGTAATATATAATGAACTGTCAACTTCTGCAAAACAGATGTAATGTTTTTAACTATAATATAAAGGATGATTTTGTTGATATTGGCTATGAATAAGAGGAAAATATGAGAAAGAGGCCATAGAAATTACTTGTATTTCTATTCAGAATAGCTTACTAAACGTGGATGGGTCAGTATACGAAGATTATAGATAGATTGTGATATGTACTTGAGGTATTGAAATGATTTGAATCTAGAATGAACGCATTAGACCATTCTGGTCAGATCAAAGTTGGCTCAAAGAACAATACAAATATTTGTTTGAGAAGTCTAATTCTAAAGAATGCATTTCAAATATAATTATAGTTACATGCTTCATTTAGCATACCGTCAGTTACGTAAAACAATTGATGGCAGTTTTTTACGTCATTAATTGTTGACTATCCTATTTGACCTTCATTGTTTGACCTGTATAATGTGTACGTGTCCGCCATGTTTAAAACGTGACATCCTATAGACCGTGTACTCATTCCCCTGACCGAAATGTTTCATTCACCCAGCTATCTTTATTCCATATATTTAATGCGTTAGGTCTTTGAACGATACGTATTCACAGTTTTTGAAATGTTTTGTGTACTATTTTGTTTGTCCTGTGTTTTGGAAATGTTAGAACCCTTGCTATGTTTTGGACCTCCTTGAATCGTGCCGGCCATATATGCTATCAATGCTACTACCGCATTGTCTTTGCCTTTTGTTTTATATAAGTTCATTACACCATTGTTCTGTGATTTTTACATTTATATGCATTGTTTCACGACATATTAAGCTCCGATTGATTGAGCATGTAAAGTTAATATAAATAAAACAAAAGATTTCTGTATCCTTCCAGTGTGTTTATTTACGATTCCTATAGAGATTGTGTTCATTCTGGATTGAGATAACACCTGGAGCTAGAGTCCAGAAAAAACGGCGTCTATATTGTCTTCAAACAATTTTGGCAACGTTTTCATCACCTTATATTGTTTTGTTCCAATCACTTGTTATGGGATAGATGTCAGCCATTCTTCGTATAATTTAGTGAATATTCAATGGAAAACCTGTAGCGTGAATGTCCATTGACAAATAATGTGGATAAAACAAGGAAACAAGTTATCGTAGATATGAAAACTCGGTCATATAGCTTAAAACTTTAAATAATGTATTCTAAAAAAATCGTTTTGATTATCATTTTTTTTAGTTAAACAAAATTTACAGTAACTCTATCTACATATTAATTTATTAAGATTGCGTGTGCATGTTTGTATACAAAATAAAGTCAATATGATAATAATATGATGAAATCAAATTATACATAAAATTGACATACGCTAAAATTGGGGGAGAAGGTGATGGGGTTGTTCAAAAATACTCGATCTACAACTAAGTATTGATACTATTGAAGCAATGCATGATGTCTACTCGTGTTGAAATGAAAGCACATTCGTATAAATGGAACACCTTAAAAAGTGTCAGTACTTCAAAACAAAGTTCAAAATGGAAAAGACCATGCGTTTCTCCAGCATCAGCGACTCCTATGTTGCCGACCTCTAACATGCATTGGCTCTTAATAAAACTAAGTAACCCCGACAAGCTCTATTCTGTATAAAGTCTTTGTTATATATTATGTTTAACATAATCTTATACTTGTCACGTTTATATATAATATACAGATCCAATAATTCAGATAGGATTCCAGACAATGTAGGATCATGAATACGGAACGAACTACATGAACTATGGGGATTGATGTAATGTCATTATATTAACGAGTACCGTCATATGTTTCATAAGTATTATAAAAAAGGATTTATAATTGGATTTTTCGAAACAGACTTTGCTGCAAGTCGCATTGAATTAAGTAATATTAATAATCTATTCTTCTTGTGTGCTGATCATGCAAATCTTAAGCAAGCGCAAGCAAATACTTTTGATTGTTTTTATTTTCTCGCACTGAGGGCAATATGCAATATTTGGAATTGATTTCCACGTTTAGTGTTTTTACGTTACTATTTAATATCAATCAATGATTTAACGTTTATTTTTTAACAAGGCCATAAAGTGATTTTTTTATTTATTTATTCTCAACAAATTTGATTTACTATTTTACGGTATACTTAAAACATGTACGTTTACAATAAAAGCGATATAGCTAACGAAGAGGAACCCTTAAAAACAAATCTTTGAAATGTTACATAGACATATTGTTTAACAGGGGCACGAGTGAACATGATGCAAAACTTGTCTGAGCGAACCGTTAGCTTCTATATCTGTAACCCGACACCACAGGCACGGTGACTGCATAAAACACTAAGCAATCGATTCGACTGTGATTGCAAAAAGTCCACAGTTGCTATTGAGTGTTGGTCTTGTGCAAATGGTGTTTATTTCATAGCAAGAAATGGATACTTTGGAAATGTCAGTAAAGCATTTATAAGTTTGGCTTATCAGTCACAAAGGACCCTGGGCCGCTCGAGAGATCTTTGGTTTTATGTATCACCGTTGGGGCACAGAGACAATAACATAGTATTCGGGTCACGAGTTGGATCACCAGCGCTGTAGATATATTCAATTTAAACAATCTTTATTGTTTTGATGTCCAAATATAGTTCCATGGGAGGACCTCTTAGGGTCTGACCAAAACTGTATTTTAGATACTCATTTTACATAAGTATTCATAAACAAAAATACCTTAGATAAATACTTTCTTATATATTCCGTTTACAAATCAACTGAAATTAATCTTATTTAGTTTAGTTATTGTAATTTGACAATTATGAGTCATTGTACCATTTTGCAACCTTACAGTACCCCCGTATAAAGTGTGTGATATTTTCAACTTAGCTGAACGTCATTTAAATGTAGTCATTTGATTGGTCCCTGAACTGAGTTTAGAGAAATGACCAGATCGGTCAACAGAGAGATAACGACGCGGAAATCTATCCCATATGTAACCGCAAAGAGAGCGAAAACAGCGAAGCCATTTTCAAAATGGCGTCCAGCGGGGCTGACATGGACCCGGAGGACGAACGGCGTTTGATAAAGAACTGGACTCTGGTGAAAAACGAACTCATGGTTGACAAAATTCTACCGGAGTTTACAGGGATCTTTTCTGAAAGTACTCAAAAGGAAATCAAAAACGTTCAGCCAAACACTCGCCTGATGCGAGCGGACAAATTCCTCCATTCGCTGATAAAAACTGGGTTCCATGCGTATGAAAACTTCTGTGAGGTGTTAAGGAGGGACAGTAACAGGTACAAGGAGGTTATGGAAGTACTAGAGATCAAGGAGACTCCAGACTCTGGTAAATATGTTATAATAGTACTAGCTATCAGAATCTGTTATATTTCACAAGTAATCTCTATTTCATCTTTGTCTATACCATCTGTTTGCTGTTTTGTTTGTTTTATTTCCGAACCTATTCGTAAAATCAGGACCAGCCTACTTCTTATCTGTACACAATTAATCAGATGAGCTACCTTATAAACATATGTTTCTTTTCAGTAATAATAACCATTCTATGTCATCAGGGAGAGAGCTGAAGTCATTAGTGAAAGAGTTTAAGGCACTATATATGTTCCATAAAATACTTGAAGGAATAGAGGAACGATGTGTGTTGTAATATATTTGTTTCTTGTCAAAACATTTCCTGTGGATAACTGAGTGTTTTTTATAATAGCAGTATGGTACATATTTCCACCATGTTGATTCAATTATATCTATCCGAGCAATTCGCATTACAAGTTACAGCTACAAAACGGCTAGTCTATGTATTCCTATAGAATATATAAGTTTGTTTAGTTCGGTTTATTATGTTAAACGCCCTAATAACATCTATGGTCATTTAATGGCAGTCTCCCTTGTATACAATGTGTTGTGTGTGTCTGTATGTGGAAATATTGGGTTAGGACATTATACTTGTTACACAACCAGCGAATATTTCTTGTGTCTATGAAAGTAAACATCCCATGGTTAGACTTTTAATACAAAATAATATCAAATTATCCTTTAAGACCTGCATCAAAACCAATATTATGACACAGAAACGGAACAAACAACATCAATTTTGTTATTGGGGTTAAGATATAAGATGATTCTACTTATAACTGATTGTAATTCAAATACGATTTGTTTTCAATGGTAACTCAGTTGCCTTTCACAAAAACATACGTGCTTCTATTCCTGACATATTTCGGTATCATCCCAAATTCCATCCAATCCAACAAATGCGATTTATCAAAGCTTGTAAAATAATAAAGTTTATTACATGTATTCAAAATTCTATTTGTTTTATTAATTTAATTATGTTTTAGTCATTACTAGTTAACCTCCCATTCACTTAGGATTTAGATATTTGGATCTCTGATGAAACGGTGAAATATACGATCTTGTATCCTTCTGTGGGTACTACGAATCAATTCCACACCTCACGATCTATTGGGCAATCAAAATAAATTTAGAGTGGCAACAACTCGATTAAGCATCTTTGAAAAATTCTGCATTGAATAGAATATATATTTCACTGTTCTGAGATGAACAAGCTATGGGGGTATTTTGTGTTATAATATACACTGTATCAGAAAACCATCAGTGTTTTGAATAACATACATGTAGATAAGTAATTAAAACTGCAAAAAATAAGATACGTATCATTGAGTTTAGAGGGGACTTTCGTCTTCGGAACTGAAGGAAAAGATTTTGAACTTCCCTTAAGAAGCTTAAGATTGACTAGATTATTAAAAACTGCAATGAAGAAAGGACGTTGCAGAATAGAAATGAAATACATTTCTTTCGTATAAAGCGGGATTTTGTACTGTCTTAGTTGTTTTCAGTGGGTTGGACTGTAAATTCCAGAAATTCCCTGAATACTGTTTGACGTAAACGAATTTGATGAATTTGTTTTCATTAACGTCAAATATAGTTTCATTGTGATATAAATATCATGTTTCATGGATTGAAAATGACATTTTCATTTTACAAAACAATTTGGGTCTAAACCTCGAATTCTGTGAAATCATTATATTTAGTGGGGGTTTAAATTTTCGTGGATTTCGTTTTTTGACCTGAAGCAACGAAGATACTTCCCCGCAAAACTTGATCTGTTTAAAGGGACAACATGTACGTAAATTTGTATCCAATGTCATATTTGTACATTTTACATTAGTGCTAGTGACAATATGTAATTATACTGTGCACAGGTCTCACCACGAATTGAGATACCAACACAACTGTACAATTGTATCCATCACGAGAATTGAACTCAACGAAAATAAATGATTTCACAGTATTTTAGTGAATAATAAAGACATAGATTTGATTTTAATGTCTAATGATAGAAGGCAGGCAACATTTGATATGGCTGACCAACGTCGACATGAAAGGTGTGTGTATTTTGAACCAAATAAATGCAATATAAAAGATATGCACTATATTACACGATTATCGTGGATATCAATATCAAACAGAATCAACAATTGAATTGTAATCGGTTGATCGAATGATTATATGGGCCACAGTTTTGAAAGACTTTAATTCGTTAGTTGATACTTATAAGTGCAAATTGAATTATATTACGTAAGATTGCCGCGATTATATGTTATTTGAAAATGATTCTATGCTATAATGTCTCAAGCAAAATAACACCAGTAAAGACATACATTGTCCGTAATAAATATCAGATAAGTGCATGGTAGTGTATATTACAACATATGATGATAAGTCGTACGAATTCATAAATTGATGTGTTCAGTTAACGCCTGATTTTATCTCACTTTCAAAAAAATTTTCAAAATTAAAATGAAAAACACCATTATTCCACTTTCTCTGTAACACATGCATCTTATAGACGATTATATTCGCGGAATACTGTCACGGTTACGAACATGTGATCCGAAAAAATGAACTATATATACCCTTAAAGTTAAGTCGCGAAATTTTAAATTTTCGAAAAATATTATCAGCGAATATAACCGGCTATACGGTAATAACACAATAATTATTTACTCAGCTCAGCTATTGTGAAATTAGAAACATGTACATGTATTAACAATGGTTTTAAGTGTTTGTTTGAGAGAAGACTTTTGTCAAACTTAAACACTGGACTGCTGATACATGTATTTATAATTCAACTGAATGTACTGACGTAGCACAAGATGATTTGTGGAAAGGAATAGATTTGAACATAAGTCTGTATCCCTATGTGATGAATTCATTATTTTTCATGTAAGGGTCCAAACTATAGGCACATGCATTGATAAACGAATGTAGATTATGTTACAAATATATATTAAAGTACGTTTTGTATTGTGACTATGGTTTAAACAATAAACATGCCTTATTTTTAGACTTGTATATTTCAGGATCAGCTGCTTCCAGTGACAGTAGTAGACCATCTTCTAATGTTTCATCAAAGGTAAAATAACATCTATGATCTAAATCATATTTAAATCGTACTGATTACCGCCAGAGTTTAACTGGAACATCAATGAGGGGTAATGAAGCGTAGGGTAGAAAGCTCATGTGTCAAACCAGTCCCATTTATTTAAGATATGTTTGCTTCCTCTAAAAATAAATCGATGACACTATTATGAAAAGTTGTATTTTTTCTTAATTATTTTTTTATCATTTACATTCTTGATAATGGGTATCGATAACATAATAGACAGTGGAAGAAAGCTTTCCCAAGACGCAGATACTTATTGCTAGTTGTAATATGTTATATAGCTCATGTACATCAATTTTGCTACTCTTATTGCAGATACAACAAATCAAAGGAATATCGTTAAATCTAATGTCAAATATGCAAAAATGATAACAGAACTGACAAAACTAGTATTCTTAAAAACAAGATATGAAATAAACTAAGGAGCCCTTTTTGTAATCATCAACCATTAGGGTTGAAAATCTAAAATATACATTTTACGATATATTTAGCGCTTAACATAAAATGCAGACCAGAAAAGTGTGGGTTTTTCAAAACTAGATTAAGCAATAATTAGCGGGTCTGTGCTGTTAATGTTTGTCCAACATGAATGTTCATTTCATTTCCACAAGTGCTGAATTTTTCATACATTCAAACGTTAAATAAAGTTTAATTCCCACGTTTTGATAGATATCCTATCACACCAAAGACAATAACTGTACTATAAGCTC
Source organism: Argopecten irradians (assembly GCF_041381155.1). Taxonomy (NCBI): domain Eukaryota; kingdom Metazoa; phylum Mollusca; class Bivalvia; order Pectinida; family Pectinidae; genus Argopecten; species Argopecten irradians. The sequence goes on from NC_091136.1 coordinate 43,229,827, forward strand.
ACATCTTTAATGTGGGAAAGAAATTTTAATAAAAACAAATAAATAAAGTTTCCTTTTAGCGTCCACCGGAACACAAGGTTCAATGAATATCATTATCTTTTCGGTCCTAAATCATTTCAGTAGAGTAGGAGTAGACAAGGGAAGGCGTAAGTCCTAAAATGGAGACCTGTTTCTCTATCCCCATGGTAGGATCAACAGCCTCATTTATATAAACAAATAAATAGCCTAACCTTAACATGTTTCACATCAAGATTTGTAAGGAACATATGCCGTGAAGGAGAAGCTCAAATCACAAGAAAAAGGGCCTACAAAAATACATAGTGTGGTCATTGTTGTGTATATTGAGTAATATTGAGTTGATTGGGTTTTTTTCAAATACAATGTACAGTAGTTTCAATGTTTTCTTTGCTATTAAAGGTTTATTTTCAAACATAAGAGAAAATCGGTCGATAAACTTTCTATACTCAATCAGCAATGTGAACAGGCAGGCTAACGTGTCCATCTTTCATCAAAAGGCTGCATTCTGATTTATTAGATTGTAACTGCCCTAAATCTTAAAATTCCCTAGTTTCTGGATGTTTTTTTTTAAAAAGAGCAAAACTTGATAATTAAATAAAGCGTATGTGTTCATCAAATTACTCGCAGCGAAGAAATGTATGTTCCAAATTCTGTAAATAACTTTTGTCACCTTGGTACTCATTTTACTGCCACTGTTACTTCAGTCTATGTTTAAATATTTTACTTTGTTATTAGATTGTCTGTGTTCATTGCATTAACGTATTTGTAGGTATTTTCATGATATGTAAGTATTTTGTTAAAACCATATCTTCCACAGTTTATATATATATATATATATTTGATTAATTTTCATCTCTGTTTCAGAGAGAGCATGTCAGTAATGGAGAAAAGAACAAATCGGACATCATTGCTTCAGAACGTACCAGACCTTCTCAATCTCCTAGGAACCTCCCCACAAGGAGAGTAGTTCCTTCTATAGACACGTCTTCGATGACCCCAGAACAGTCATCTGTTGCACAAATGACGCAAGCAGCGGCTTCGGCCATTGTTAATACGCAGTGGAATAATCAAGACGGTGTTAATGTAGAAGCTGTTGAAAAAGGTTTGGTAGAAATCGCCCCGGCTATCGCAGAGCTAATAAAAAGCATCGTTGCAACAACCAGCACCGATCCCGAAAAGCTTGAAGAATATCATAAAGTTCGAAATGAAAATGAGGCACTGCGAAAGACAAACCGTGCTCTAGTTGAACAACTCAATTCGTTTCAGCAAAAAATCATCCAGCTCCAAATCGAAAACAAGAAGTTACGCGATACTGGTGAAGGGACCAAAATTTTAAAAGATGAGTTAGAAAGTCGAGCTACTACTTTAGAGACAATCCGTAAGCGCTTAGAGGAACAAAAATCACAGTTAGAGGAAAAGGAAATGGAATTGAACATACAACTAAAGAAAATCAAAGAAATCGAAGAGGAAAGGGATCGTTTCAGCCTTCAAATAATGAAACTTCGGGTGTTACATGACGATGGACTCGCAGAGCGAAACGCACAAAAGGAGCAAATATTAGAACTACGTCATATCAAAGAAAAACAACAAAATCACATTGAATTATTAGAGGATATTCAGAGACATGACGAGGAAGCAATGAAAATGCTAGAAGAACGCCTTAATTGCCTCGAACAATACGGAACTCCTCGCTACCAGACAGCTTCTTATCAAAAAAGTTCCACGCGTGCTCGCAGAAACACGCGCGTTGTGTCCCCACCCCGCACCATGCCCTGGATGAATGGCATGGTCAGTAGGTCACACCACGCCAATGTCAAGTTCCTCCCGCCCTCTCCGTCTCCTCGTGAAACTAAGAAAGAGAAAGGCTGGTCTTTCTGAATCAAATAAGGTGTGCTAGACTAGATGATTACTTTACCTCAGAACTATTGGAGGATGCCCCCCGACAGACTAAGGTTCTATATAGGGTAACTGCACTGGTTGCTGATGCTTCTGTAAATTTACGGTGATTTGGTTAGTGCAATTTAACCATAGATCCATAAAAACACCTCCATCTCCATATCAGTTTCGTAAAACAATCATCCATCAGCTTGTTTGTTGTGCTACAGAATAACAATTAACAAATTCTGACTGACTGTCTTATTTAGTGCGTTGATATGAAGAGTATTTAAATGTGCTGCCAATCAAACGTGATACAACTACTGTAGAATATGTGTCATGGATGAAACTGCAATGCCTCAATGAAATGTGTTGACTGTGTGACAAACTATGTCATTCGTTCAACAATGTAAAATTAATATTTTGTTGACTGAAAAATAACTTATGGTGCATGCTAACTGTATGATATGAATAATTAGTTATAAAAGTTAATTACGCATATCACACAGGATTTTTTTATAATGTGAATTACATTTTTCATGTTTGCATTATATTGGCTATATTTCGAACTGTATCATTCACCTGTATCATTTGTCAGAAAAAAAATTTAACAGATAAAAAAATCTTTTTTTTTTACTGTAATAAAAAAGTAATGTGTATCGTTTATTTGATATTTTGCATTAAATTAAATCACCAATATTCAAAGGATCAATAGTAAAGTGATTTGGTCATATTGCGCTTTTTGGATGAAAACTCTCGTATATGAGAATTGCATGAGTAAATCGCATTGTTTTTCCCCATTTCTCTTGTAATATGACGGATTAATTTACCTGATTGCCTGAGTAAGCATTGTTTTTTATTCGTTTCTTTATGTTTGAATTTTGGCTTACTGCAGAACAAGAATTTTTCATTGTAAAGAAACCTTCATTGTTTTCGTCGTAGCTGTTGCTCTAGTGAGATTTTTCTTTATATTATTGCAATTTTTGTTCCGTCGGATCACCACAGATATCACTAACCAAGTGTTTGACAGCTACAACCAATGAAAGAAATAACTCAAGAATATGTCATTTTATGCAGTATGTGAATAGCTTTGAAACGTTTAGTTTATAGCTACCATCTATAGATCATTTGTAATCACTTTGCATTGGATGATTGGAATAGGAGGGCGTTATAGGGGTAATGATAAATCATAAAAACTATAAAATACTAACGGTACCTAAGATAGAATTGAAACATATATTGAGTAATATTAACCACTGCCAATCAACACTGTAACTATTATATTGGTAATTTCAAAGTTGGAATTTTTAACTTCATGTGTACGGTCATCTAACTATGCAATACATTTTTCATAAAATAATTATATATAACAATACTGCGCACATATAAGTATCACGACAGGTTTGTTTTCTTACATTAAGACATGAAAGAATGAAACTTTTTCATGGAAGATAGAAGAGCATGATAGTGGATGATGAGAACGTGAACGGCGTGTGTTATTGTTCATGCGAATGAATGAACCTCTGTGTGATCAATCTGATTAGAATGTTAATGTTTATTTGAGTGAGTATCTTTTAAAGAAAATGACATATATGTTAGTGTAAATATGCGAAATAATTTTTTCCAATTTTATCACATTTTGATATTTATAGGTTATATCACTAGTTTACTACTAGTATACATACTACATACATTACCATGTAGTTAGTTAATTTCGTGTTTCATTATGCGAAAATAAATTTCGCGACCAAAACAGTGTAAGTCTGTTTTCATTTACTGCATTTTATACATATACATTTTAATATGTACTGTAACGGTATTAATAGTTGTTGAATAACAATGTATACTCTACCTTAAATGTGTAATCGTAAAATTGTGAAAACTCTACATGCGATCCATGAGAATTAGGATAGATATATTTTCAGAAGTTCATATCTCCTTTACATTGCTCATATACACATGTAATGTACGCAGTTGACTACATTTGTGTTGTCTTTTGATACTTTTTTCCATCGTTTTCTTATTGACAGACTTATGCAGTTATTTTATGAATATAAACACAGGCAAAAATATATATTGCAACATATCTCAGGAAATAACATAACACATCAAACTAATACCATATGATATGATATGAAAACGATATGTTTTAATTTCTTTTCTCTTTTTTCCCAAACATCTCGGCTTTCCTACACCAACAAACCCGGTACGTCCTTACATGACCCTGGCTGTTAATAGGACTTTAAACTAATAAAACCAAAACCAACATCCCAAACATCAACACAGTTTCAAAAATATAACATACCAAAGAATAAATTGCAATATTTTGTGAAAGATAAAGATTGCAGCCCGTAATGTAACAGATATTGAAATGAAATTCTACTAAGTATTCAAATAAATCAAAAGCTTGAACATACTCAATCCAATTATGATTAATATTTGGGAGAATAATATATGCATAAAGAAAATGTGAATTACGCCAAAAATAACAGCATTGCAAACAGATTCCAATTCATATTTGCTATCGATAATCCACGAATTCATTCTAGACGATTTAATAGCACTTCATTATCTGAAATATATACGCAATTTAAAAATTTGTTTTTGTTATTTAAGTTTGAAAGTATCTGTTAAAATCGAAACGAATTATTTATTAAAAAAATGGCAAACTTACAGAAATAATTTAGAATTGTACTTAATTTGATTTTGCTTATTCAATAATGTATCGAATGTTATAAAACGTGTAAATCGAATATCTTTTCAATCACGTTCTCTCAAAGGATATTCTCTGTTCATATTTAAAGTACATATCATTATTAACCCTATCTTAAGTAATGTCTATAGAATCCAATTAATCACATCACTTCACTCTTAAAGCAACAAAACGTCGCCATGTTGTTATTGTGTGCTGTTTTAACTTTTATTTCGCATCAAAATGGGTTTTGTACTTGAAAGTTGTAATAAAATTGTACATTTCTGTTAATGAAATAAAATCAATTTAAACCCAATTAACTGTAGGAGTCCTATGTCATGAAATCCAATCACGTCACCATTTTGAATTGCTGTGAGCGTTCTTTTGTTCCTACCAACACTAGAAATCTATTCAACACGCGGTTTATATCCTCAGATCAACCGTCCAACCGATCCTTATCTCCCCAGTAAAGCGATTACCAGTTTGATTATCAATCATAAATACACCTATATATCATTATCTTTTACTAAGATAGAATGTCCTTGATTGTGTGTAAGGAACCGTACGTAGGAATACCATTGTGTTGAGACAAAGGACAGTCCGTTAATTAGATTGTATGCAAGCTATTAACAGAAACTACGAGGTTTTGTTACTAACTACCTAATGTGTATAGAATACATAAGAGACCCGTGGTAAAGTAGATGGATTCGTGGTCCTTAAATTTATATATAAGCCAAACCGTTCCGACAGACGCTAGAAGCGTTTCGGTCTCCTGAATATAGTTTTAACAAATTATAGTTCAACATTTAGGGTCATGGCGTAGTTAAATGTTGTAACTTTTAGAAGAAATTGAAGCAAATGTTTAATAACTTGTATATTCAACATTGAATAGCATTTCACTTATAAAGGCATACTGAAAAACCGAGAGAAGAAATATAATTTCAAAATCAGTTTCAAAGTCATGATCACCGTCTAGTATTTGGGTTGACTATTTTTCATGATCAACATTTTCCCAACTTTTCTGACTTTCTGTAGTGCCTAGCCAACAAAATAAAACTCGAATTTTTAGTCCTATTCCCTCTACAATACATTCGTAAAACAGCATTTAGGAACACTCACTCCTTTTTATTATTATTTTTTTTTCCTATTGCTTGGCAAGTTATTGTATTTTTCTGAGTAACTAGCAACCGAGATATGCTTATGTCGTGGCTAGCAAGTATCACGAATTCATGTTGTTTACAAAGTTTACCTCCCCTATTCCAGATCTTATCGTTATTTACAAAACAGTAATTGTAATGAAATATTTGTCCATGTGACAAACGTGTCAAACATTGTTAGTTTGTTAAATCACATTATCGCATCAACTTGGTCCGATATATTTATTACCTGACGTACTCTATCAGATTAATGTCTCAGGTAAATAAATTAACAATTCAGGTATGAAAATGGTTCCATCTTATCTAGCCGAACAGATGGGAAAACCATACTGCCTGTTGATCTAAAATTCTATCTTAAATGTATTTGATTAAATTGATTATTTTCTGTAAAAATACTGAAGCGTCGTTTACAAAATCATAATAAGCATTTACACTATCGTGAAATCTTGAGTAGAACCCAAGTCTGCATTACTACCCAGTGTTTAATGACTCGGTTACATACGGGAATATTATACCATTGTACAGGGACAATTAATTAAGTAACATGGAGCCACTGCTTATAAGAAGGAAGATTCAAATGGCATAGTACATGTACTATATGTATCTAATTTTAGGTGATCCTTGATCAAAGCGTCAACGTAAAACTATTTGCATTTGCAAAACAAAACTTGTCTCCCAATTTGAGTTATTTGTCCATCAATTTCAGTTTTCATTTCACAATCTGTAAGACATATAAGCGACCTGATCAAATTCTTCATATGTAGATTATACCGTATGGTCTATATGGAAAAAGTTCATCGACATTAAAAGAATTTTCCATGATAATTTTCGATTATTATTTTTTATAAGATAACCTTATTAACATTCTCAGATAATCTGTCTTCGGGTTACATGTATGTTATTTTTTCTAAAAACAGCTTCATCTAAAATTCCTGTAAAATTTACCTCCAAATAACCAGAATATGGCTGCACGTTGTCAGTAAAATGTGACCGGGTTGGGTGTGCTATATCGGTGTCTTCGAAGGCATGCTTCAATGAGAAGACAGCAATATCAAAATGGCAATAGGTTTACAAGGAGACACGTCACGAATATACCACAGCCCCCAAAGCATATGCATCACACACCCGCAACATTTTCCATACATGGGAGCCGGTCCTTAAATGACCAAGAAAAAAATAATCTAATAAATCAAACCAAAACCAGACTATGAGGTTAATTTCAAATGAAGCAAACTTCTTGTCAGTTCCAAGCGAATTTCATGTCAAATTGACCTGAAAAAAGCTTCATGTCAAGTTAAATAAATTTCTTTACTTGGAAATCAGGTCTTTATCTGGTCATTTTCGGACAAATTTGGCCTGAATTTGTTTTATGTGAAAACTCTGATTTCATTTCACATGAAGAGACATTTCGACTGTGTATCAATGTTTTTTACAATGAAATCTTTCTATGTCCATTACTTTAAGTCTCTTGCGAAAAGGTACCGAGCTTATCCCTTAAGTGATTTTTTTTTCTTTCTGAAAATTTCTGAATTTGTACACGTACTAAAACAAATGCAATTTGAATATCCATATACAGATATACTTTTTAATATTACATGTCAGCGCGCAAAACAGACTAATGATATGTTCAGCTCTGGTACCTGTTCTTCAAAGGCGGTTTGATTGAAATACGAATATGAGAACAATAAGGGCACGTGCCACTATAGAACAGCATATGTTCCCATTGTGTATGGTTGTGTGGAACTGTCAAGTGGTGAGGAGACCTTATAGCTAATGTCAAAATCACACTATGGGCAGTATCTACGATTTTGTTCCTAACAACTTAAACCATTCAACAGCAAATTCCCAAAAACTGATGAAATAAGGACAATGCAATTATTTCAGTTAGAATCTCTATTAATCTTCCAAAGACAAATATGAAAATAAAGCTCAAATAGAAGAAAAAAAGCAACAATATCCTGTTTCATTCCTACGATAATCAAACATGCCTTACGAAAAGTATAGGATGTCTCTGTTGAAAATAATCATGTTTTTAACAAAAGGAATTATGCATGAATTTCTCTGAAAAAAATGTGTAGTTTCAGATTTTGAACAATGAGTATATATCCAACATTTTAACCTAACCATTATTACTAGTAATAAAAATTGTTTAACCATTATGAGGACGTGTAACAGTACAAACTTTCTCTTGTAAAAATATCACGTTACCACGCAGAAATGGTTAGTATTAATTCGGCAACTCAACCTATGGATTTAAAGAGACACGTTATAGAAAACCACTGGGCAGACCAATGGCGGAATTTGTTGAATCATCCTGACACCTGGCTGTATGCCAGACCGATCTGGTGTTTTGAAGTTCAATATAATGTCGGTGTGGGCTGTGGGTGTCTCGTAGCAGTTTCTTCTTCTCCATTATACAAAAGGATGGTGTGGCGAACGGAAGGTAATCTTTTATGATTATTATCACTTTAACACCTTACAACTATATTCATTAACTAATGACAACGGTGTGTTTATATTGTATAAAATGAGTAAACCGACTACATTTACATTTAGTTATGTAGTTTATATCGAAACTTCGTGTGCAGTAATTTCTCGAGATATCAAATTAGTCCTAAAGAAACAATTACTTGATTTTATCCGAAAACAATAATGCATTTGAAAGATTGCTCAAATATCGTCTTCAAATTTTCACTTTTGAAAAAATTGATATTCTGACTGACAAAGAAAATCGTATAAGAATGTCTATATAAGCTCACCAAGTTTCCATATAAAGCTTCATTGTATCAAATTAATCAACCAATGTTATATTCCATTATCTCTATTGGTGACTGCCTCACGATAGGTATATCTAATTATATGTGATAATTGGCTATTTAAATTAATAACGACGAGATAGGAGTTGGAAAGGAATCAAAATCACCCAGTGTGTCTTTGTCATCAAATACTCAATTTGAATGGCCTTGATGTGTACCAAAGTTTACAGCGGGTTCTACTTACTACCACTTACAGGGGAGGGACGAGGTATACATATCGGGGCGAAAACGATTCTAATCATGTTACAATACTTTAACTAGGTATTGCAATGACGGATGGTGTAATTAACGGGGAGTTTTTTGTTGGTTATTTACTATTCTTTCTTTCAAATTTTACTTATTTATCAGTGATACAGTATGTGACAATCCAATGAATAGTTTATTGCTAAATTAGAAATGATTCATTACTGAAATATCTGTTGTAGAGAGTAGCAGACAACAAAAGGAATGACTACTCCTCCTAATGTCAAGGCAGTGAGATTCAATGAGGAAGTAAAGGAAACAGAACTAACAGGGAGATGGAGTTTTCTCAGGTATGTCATTGTCCTACTGTGACATAGTCCCCCTTCCATCCCCTTATATGCCATGGCCAGTGCCCCTTCCAGTTTCCCTCTTTACTTCCCTCTTATAGCGATACATGCATCACATTTGGAATTAAAGTAGAAGTGTTACATACCACATGTAACTCATATATCTATGTATGTAATATATGATTTCTTTGTTGCATTGTTTATAAAAGTGTTTTTTTTTTCTATTTTTTTCCCTCTTTTTAATGTAATTCCTATTATTTCATGCGTCAGTGACATTGTAAGAAAGCATTCTCATTGCAGTGCAAGGAGTTTCTGCACAGATCTATAACATTTTGCCTATATTGATAGAGGTTAGGTATGGGTTACTATTTTGAAATTTAGCTAGTGATTGGTTTAAAAAAATATAATAATGTCTCTATACACATCTGATGATTATTCCTGATTATTTTGACCCTCTCAAACTATTTTTTTCGATATAGATACTGACATATAGTTTAGACAGATGAAAAGTAATATACATAATAATCAGGATTAATACCCTTGAGTAAGTTTAATGAAGTGAGACGACCAGGACATTGGTTGATATAACATCAATTACATAGCCAATATTTACCTAAACGAAAAATGAGTAGACATATTTTTATAAGTTCAATATCTTTGCAATTTTACAGAAAATCCTTAAAATCCAGTTTACAGTTTAGATAACAGTTCATGTCAATTGCCAATGGTTCGTGTATTCCTATAGCTCCTTCTTCATCACGAATCCTAGAAGATAGGAAAAATGCTATACCGATTGCTTTGCTTAAGTTTCATTTAACCTGTCATCCTATCAACAGCTAATTCCATTAAAGATGTTCCATCGCCGACAAATGGTATTTTTTTCACCATCAAAAACAGGAGCAGACGATTTAGTATTTTTCTCCAGTTACAAAAGTTACTTACTTTACACCATTACCACCATTGAAAAGTTTGAGCTTCTAATTTTACTTCAAGTTAAAAATATGAAAAATAATTAATTGAATCCCGAAAAAAATCCGTGGCACTATACCCTATATGGAATAAAGTACTGGTTGCGCATGCACCAAAGACAAAATAAGTTATTTTATATTATTTTTGTGTTAATTGGACATATATATCACACGATAAAACGTCATTTATAAAAAAATAAAATATCATTTATGCTCTGTCGGCGGTGGAGCATCTTTAAAAGACAGACATCTCTGCATGCAACGTACCTACCTGCGTTGAGTGTTTGTGTTTTATGCGACTGCAGTATACTAACAGTTCTCCTGCTGAAGCAGTGACTATTTGCTATTTGAAGCACAATGCCAAGGAGAAGGATGCACAACTCGGTTGCCTTTTGACCATAGTGCTTTGACATGTTATTTTAGCAAAATAATAGAAAAAAAACAACAGTATAATGATTGAATAACAGAGTGGTAAATCCAAGATTATTGATATTTATGTTGTGAGGAAATAATTTATTTCGGTGAGCTTCTTTACAAAGAGATATTGGAACATCTTAATCAAGAAAAATATTTAACCAAGGCCCTGAGGAAATACAGTCGTGTGGGAATAAATCGTTATCTACTAGCTTTATATAGATACAGGCGTGATATATATTTCAACAAGCAACTGATTCTGTAATGCCCCGACTGATAATCATATACTCTATGTAATAATACAGGTCGGCTGGCCAGATAAACCCCTTCACACATGTATGTTAAGGTGTCATTGTGTCAAGCGATTGTATCAGTATACTGGTGTATTATGATATCAATAACTACCAACGGTCTATTACACATGTTGTCCACCGACACAATGTACAACTAGTGGTGCAATAGTCAGATATGTTATATTGTAACAGTCAGACATTATTGGGGTATAGTATATAGTCATATTTAATCACAACACAAAACCTACATGGATAGAGGAATCAACAATCAAATTGTGCATTATTACAAGCGATAAGAATAAATGGCTAAAAGTTCCAACACGTAATATCGAGATGGGAGACTTAAAAGAATTTCGAATACGACCGAACTCAGATTAAATTAGAACTACAATATCATACTAGTAAATTCCTACTATTTTCCCAAAACAGACAAGATATGGGCATTGAAGACGATGGGCAATAAATAGCAGTTGATGATGGACACGAACCCAGCATACCAATTTACAATTGACTCCATAGACATTGTATACTATTGTAATTTATCTTAAAATTCTATAATTGAATAAAGTACGTGTGGAAACTCAGAGCAGATTCAATTTCTGTTTAACAGATACCTCCTCACACTTAACGACGAGCTGAACCTTCAGATAGTGGCGGATACTTTAGAGGACAGAGGAGCACTGATCCCGTCACAGAAGGAGGCGATCCTACAGCAAACATCCGACCGAGAGAGGACCGAGAAATGCCTGGAGCTGGTGAGGAAGTCTGGTCCTAAGTCTTACACTCTGTTGTGTGAAGTATTGAAGGACTGTGGCTACAGCAATCTCGTAGAGTCGCTCAAAGCAGAGCACGGAGAAGACAGTGAATGTACGTACGAGTATAATTGCTAAAACACAGTATTGTATTTGAAGGGCACTAATTGAGACAAATTTACAACAAATTAGGTACAAATGTGCAAAACGTTAAATAAAGATATTTTGCTTCATAATGGAAGTCAATTCGAATAGAAGACACACAAGTTTACATCCATTTCATTTCCCTTTAATTCTGTTCCTATCGATTTCATTTTGTCCTCCATTCAGTTACTTTATTTTCAGTTGAGATTTATTTTCTTTGGTAGCAACAAACTTATTCTACGTATGTCTTAGTCAATAAGTTTCAAACTGGTTTGCCATCCAACACACAGTGATTTTTATCAGTTGGCAAAATCCGTACACATAATTTGGACAATTTCGTTTCCACGTTAAAATGAAAATTCTGTTATTGTGACTTGTTTGTAGCGGATGCTCTTCCTGCAACTTTTAATTTTGGGTACTAACTTATACACAGCAGTAGAATAAACATGCAATTGCTCTCTTTTCAGATAACGAGGAGTCGGAACAGCTCTTGTTGAATATCAAAGATTTAGAGGTATGCATTGCAGATATTGATTTCTGGGTAACGCTGACTAACTTAAATATCTTTTAGATTCGAGGAAACAAAACATTGTTCATTAACTAGAATACACCGTCAAAAGATCGTTCACTGACTCTAGAACAGGTTCGGTAGAACAAACTTTACATAGTTTATGTCAAAGAGATGTTAACCCAGTATATTGTAGGATTTGGTTCAATTTCATTATCTTCTAATTTTGCAGATCTCGAACATAACGTTCACACCAGACATAGGAACAACACCATCCGGAGATCTTTCAGTGGTGGGAATGAAAATGTCGTTAACCGATCTGGCCAAAGATACTAAGGCATCACAAAAGGACATCGCCATTGTGATGCAAAAACAATCTGACTTAGAGCAGCATCTCCAGGAAGTAATGAAGTCACTAGATACTGCCAAAGAGGCACTAGCGCGTGAACGCGAGGAGAAATTACAGCTCCAAGAGCAGCTCAGTGCCAGAACTGACGACTTGGAAGATATGCAGAGAAAATATCGCGAGCTACAGAAGGCAATGGGGAAACTGAAAGAAACGAACAATAAGTATCACGAAAAAGTGACAAAACTACAAATTGACAATGAAGAGTTACGCAAAAGTACAAAGGATAAAGGGAACTTGCAGATTGAACTGGAATCGAAAAAGGAAGAGATAACGTCGCTGAAGAAACAAATCGAGGAACAAAAACTTCAGATCACAGACCAGCAGTCCTTAATCAGCGATCGGCTCGGAGTAATCGATAGCTTAGCAACTGAACACCAAAAGTTGAGTGATGGACAATCAAAGCTTGAAAGTTTGATAAATCGACAAAGTGAACAAATCACGACTTTACTGACTGAGAAAGAGGAGTCACAGGTACATCTGTCTAACCAGCAGCAGCAACTCAACTTCCAACATAACTCGATACTGATGCTGCAGGAGAGCATGGAGAAACTGCAGCAGCAACTAGAGACCCAGGCCGAGCAGAACGTTATAGGAATATACCCGTCGGAGCAGCATCACCGCCCCAGGCGTGGGGCACCCACCAAACAGCCAGTCTACTACAGACCCTTCAACTCTACCGGCAAGCCGGAGAACTCCAAGAACGCTTTCTGGAAACATCCACAGGATAGCAACAGAAGCAGGCATAAATGATGGTGTCACTAGGGACCTAGTTGTTTTTATTTCTAATATACTCCCTTTTTGTTAACTTATTCAAATCCGTTTCTTTATATGAATAAGCACGAAAATGCTCACTTTAATTCCTTTGAAAAATTAAGAAAGCCAATATTTTGCTATCAGTGCAAATATATGAATATTTTGTTGTTTTAAAAGTGTGAATTTCATATAAATAAAAAAAATGGAAGAAATACCAGACTTATATGATACCTTAAAACATGTTTTCGACAGAAGCGAATTTTAACCTCTTTTTGTATTAGAGATTTTATCGTGTGCGTTTTTGATGGCAATACACAGTACAATCACAATGCAATTTCAACAAAGCAAAGATTTAATTACAAATTAATTTGTCTTTTTATAGCAAAACATGAATGACTTGCTATCTTGGTATGAGCGTAAAATATAAGTAAATGTTGGGATATGACTGGGAATATCTTCATACCTATGGTCATATTGCAAAAAGGAATGTCAATCACAATTAAGTCATTTAAATTATGATGTCATAATAACATCAAAAAATTACTGTCAACCGTTTTATTTTGGCATGCTTAATACAAGTATTTCTCATCTTCCTTCTATTTAACATATTTGCATAGCAAATACATGTACATTTAAGATAAAGTGCAGCTCTTGATGGCCTGTGCATTCATATACATGTAGTTATTACAATTATTCCTGAAACATTTGAATTCATGTGTGACCTATCTCACAAAATTATTTAAAAATTTGGATCTTGTAAAAATACATTGTTTTACAGTAGGTAATTATTGGATTTAGTCTTTTCTCAGTGAAAAATAAACAAGAGGCCCAAGAGGCCTTGACGGTCACCTGAGTGTTGATACAGAAAGAGCAATGCAAAGATGGTTCAAATCTGTAAAAAAGTATTTACGAATTAGAATAAATTTTTAAGTTGAACCTAGTATTAGAATTTTTTATTTTTTGTTCTTCATTTTGATAGTTAGTGTATTATGTTACCCAACCTTATGCTTAAAATTCCAATTTGCTATGATGTGTTAAAAAAACAAAACCAAACTAGAAGTCAGTTAGTGTCAGTGATTTTATAAATATCACTTTTTAATCTATGAAGATTATTTGGTTCCATCAAACCTGTGAATTCAGAAGAAGATTTTTGAAATTTTAGCCATTTTGATTCGTTTTGACCCCGCCCCTCTGGTCACTGGGGTCAGCAAGGACCAATATTGATATGGTGTTAAAAAGCTATTTCAGGCTAATAATTCTAACCCAGTTTGACTCATTTCCTATTATAACTAAGGAAATAATGTTCATAAATGTGTTTTTCCTATATATACTATAGTAAATTTGACCCCCTCCCCAGGGGAAAATCTGAGATCCCAGGGCCATGAAATTCACAAATTTTGTTAAGGGCCTTAAGGCCTCCAATCTATGAAGAGTATCTGGTTCCATCAAATCTGTGAATTCAGAAGATTTTTGAAGTTTTAGCCTATTTGACCCCTTTTTGCCATGTCCCTAAGACCCCTGGGGGTCGGCCAGGACCAATATGGATATGATGATAAAATGCTATCTCAGGCTAAAAATTCCAGCCCAGTTTGACTCATTTCCTATTAAAACTAAGCACAAAATGTTAATAAATGTGTTTTTCCTATATAAACTATAGTAAACTTGACCCCCTCCCCAGGGGGAAACATGAGACCCCTGGGTTATATAATTCACAATTTTTGTAAAGAACCTTAAGACTTTTCCATCTATGAAGAGTATTTGATTCTACCAGTTCCAGAATTTCAGAAGAAGTTTTTTGAAGTTTTAACCTATTTGACCCCTTTTGGCCCGCCCCTAAGACCCCTGGGGGTCAGTCATGGAAAATTTGTTAATAGGATTCAATGACCATCTCATAGTGATAATTCTGACAACATTTGACTAATTTTCTATTATAAATGACCAAATAATGCTCCAAGATGTGTTTTCACTATATAAACTATAGTAAACTTAACCCCCTCCTTAGGGGGAAACCTGAGAACCCAGGGTCATATAATTTACAATTTTGTAGAGGGCCTTTGAGACTTATCTATCTATGAAGAGTACTCGATTCTATCACATCTGTGAGTGGAGAAGAAGATTTTTGAAATTTTAGTCAATTTTACCCCTTTTGGCCCCTCCCACAGCCCCCTGGAGGGTGGGGGGGTCATATAATTCCCAATTTTGATTGGCCTTATGCCTTAGAAAAAAAGACATTCTTGTGTCTTTTAACACCTCTTCATACTTTAAACCAACTTTCTTTCGTAGCTACTAAATTTCACGATTTCCATTTCAAAACATTTTCGTAGAGTTTAAGTTTTGCAGATTTAAAATTGAATTGAGGTATCTTTGAATTTAATTGTTCAAGAATGGTCTAAGATATTATTTCGCAGGGATGAACATTCAGGAATTTACCTTGATCATAAACGGATTAGATATGGTAATGGTTCTTTTTGGCCCCTAAATCTAATAAATTTCAAATTAAGCATTTAGAAATTAAGTGGCTGCGTTTGAAATATTGAATACACCCCTGAAAATACTTAATGATATTTTTGTTGACAGAAAGTATGTTTTTGCTATATAACCATGGTAACTTTGCATAAATTATGCAAATTTGAGAATTTGGTCAATTTTGGCATATTTTTTGACAGCTTTTCTTTTAAAAGCAATAGAGCAAAACCTAAAACAAAGTTTATATTTTAATGGAAATTAGCAGACACGAAGAATACATCATTTTGAGAAATATAAAGTTTGTTCTAGAATGCGCTCTCTGTTAACTAGATGAAAAACTGCATAAAAAAGGTCAATTTTAATGAATTTTCACATTTTGCATAATTTATGTATAATAAAAATGGTTGTCATAGCAATTAGAACTGCTATATTACCTAATAGCACTATCAAATACGTCGTGTATGAAGTTAATATTTGAAATGCAAGATTAACATCTTAAAATAACAGACTTTGAAAAATAGCAGATTTGGGGGCCACAAAAGACCCTTACCATACCTAGTCCTTTACAAAAATAAATCACAAGCAAAAGAAAATCTTTTTACAGGATTTGAAGGGACAATTCATTCTACAAGAAATTAAAATTTGTATATATATCGGAAAACCCCCAGTTCTAATGGAAATCAGATCAGTCCGCCATTACACATTGTGGTCGAATATCTTGTATGCCGAACCCAGTCCCTTGCTCCTAGAGTAATGCTACTTTTGTCTAGAACAGCTCAAATCGCTCTGACAGAAGTGTGTTTACCTTATTAGGTGAATTGTCTTGCCTAAAAAATCATTATATCACCTCCACAGTGGTTGTAGTTCATTTGTTTAACGTGCGTGACTTTGGCTCGGATATTGGTATAGCGTACATATAGTGCCTGCTAATCGTATTGATCAACGATTTGTAATTACGTTTTTATCAATTAAAATACTAAACAATGACGTGGAATTTGTCAATATCTTATGCTATATGTTTCATAAGAAATGTAGAACAATACATTTATGCCATATTTTGCTTCTTGGTTATGTAAAATAATTAGCGTGAGTGAATTGTCCCTTTAAGTAAGCGACATCACTTACATAAGAACTATGATGTAACATAAGCAAATATATCATAAGTCATACTTGTAAGTTAAAAAGCCTGCTCTAAAACCTGCTCCAATTACTTAAAATTTTAATGAATGCCTTTTTATGCAGAATACAATTTATGTTAATCAGAGGAGATATATACATGTAATTTATTCTTCTATATATAAAAGGTTTGTTGAAGACCAGTTAACATGATAATGCATCCTAGGTGCAAAATGCCTCCAAATCTAGTTGACAGATAAGAAACAAACTAACTTTAAATTATTATAAATTTATTTGTTTTCCTTCCTAAGATTAAACAAGATAAATTCTGTCATCCTGATGATAAAGATTCCTTGAGTTTTTCATATTTTGCCTGGTCCTGTAAAAGATAGAAAAACAAATTGAAATCATTCATAACTACTCCATAAATATTATTTCGTCAGAAGTAATATTTATGAATTTATTATTAAAAATATTCCATTGTCTGTGTTGATAAGATTTAAAGATCTTTCAGAAATTTGTATTCATTTTTATCCAAACTTTGACAAACAACTCTACCTTTGTTGATACAGACGGTTGAACTCTTGTAAAGGCCAATTCAAAGTGTTTCTTAGTGACAATGAGGGAGGGCTTTTTGTCTCCTGTACAACTGATGATTGTCTTTAATGCACAAACTGATGCCTCCCTCACCAAAGCTGCCAAATCTGCTCCTCTGTGTACAATAGTAAGACCATGATTGTATGACAATAATAAGACAATAGTAAAGAGAAATATATGTCTTAGTAGGGAATATTAGTAGGGAATATGTACCATTATCTCAGGCTACTGGGTACATAATGCAACCAGGAAATGCTAGTCGGCAAGTAAGACAAAATTAGACTGTTTAGTTTGTTGTAACAAGTATAGTATATATAGTCCTGAAATAAGCTTTTTAAAAGTTGTGCTTCAGGAATAAGCTTTTTAACAGGTGTGCTTCAAGCTGTCAACCAACACTTAACATATAAATCAGTTGATTTCAATCAGCAAGCAAGACATATATGGTAACCTATTTACAATCCAATAAAATTCCCAAACATCAATATTTCCATGACAGATTTTCATCGTCAAATGCAATATCTGAATGTGTGACTATGAAATAATTCATATCAATATCTGAATGTGTGACTATGAAATAATTCATATCAATATCTGAATGTGTGACTATGAAATAATTCATATCAATATCTGAATGTGTGACTATGAAATAATTCATATCAATATCTGAATGTGTGACTATGAAATAATTCTTATCAATATCTGAATGTGTGACTATGAAATAATTCATATCAATATCTGAATGTGTGACTATGAAATAATTCATATCACAGAATTAGTTAATGAGTTACAGAAGAAGGCTTTGTTGTTGTTTTTTTCCATTACAGGGTTTCATCATGAACAATAATATTTGAATTTGTGACCATGAACTAATTAATATCATTATAATGAGCCACAGAAGACTAGAAATGGAAGGGTACAATACATACGTGTAACGCTGACACCTCGTATCATTAGCCACCTCCTCCAAATTAACGTCCTCCTCCAGCTTAGGCTTCGTTCCCTTCTGTATCCAATACAATGGTTAATCAGTAATTCATATCTAAACCACAATGGTCGGCTGCTTGTATTGCAAAAAATAGGTTTTTATACTTGATTTCAAGAGGTAATAGTAGCAATTGCTGAAATAAGGGTTTGTGAACAACAAAAGAAAAGTATGTTTCTCTTTGATTTATCGCTTTAAGCAGTTAATATTCTTAATTCATTTCATGCTTGACTTTAAGGCACAGACATAGCTTTTTAAAAGAGATTGTATAAAAGAAAACATAATTGTCTGTAGATATAAATGTCTATATGAAATCCAAAACAGAACAAGATGTGATGTAAAGGGCAGAACAGGACAAACATTGATAAGCCCCTAATTCACAGCTGGGGTGTAAAAAGACAATGTCTGAAAGGGACATGAACCTTAATAAACCATGTAAATTTGAGTATAATATATATCTAAGACATGTCGGATACCTTACGAAGTAATATATATCAGGTCAGTTATTAGAAATTCCGTATTCGTGTATTTTTAACCGGCCCTGTCGAATTTTGTAGACTGAGTTTGATAAAAATAGTAGTGTTGAACTTTAGTGACCTCCCACATTGCACTGCACAAATTAAATGAATGTAAACAAATTGGTGGGTCAAAAAAGTGGATGAAGCAAACACAAACGAATTCCGATAGAAAACGGAGTACGACAAAAGTCAGTAACATGCGAGATGGGGAAAGAAGGTAAATATGAATGGATCACTGAAAATGCAAGAGACGGTGGCAACTTTCCACTTATACTTGTGTGATGTATATACGAGGGGAGTTCCAAAATTATTGTTACTTTGGTGATTTCTCTTTGATAGAAGTAATTCTGATCATTTCACTTTGCCCTGTCCCTCAAAGTACTCCCCCTCTGCATTTATGCATCGTTTCAACCGATCGATCCACTTTTGGAAACAGTTTTCGTACTTTTGAATAGATATACTCATAAGATACTGGTAAATGGCATTTTACTTTTGAATATATATACTCATAAGATACTGGTAAATGGCAGAGCCAAGGGCATTTCTTGATTTATATTTTGTTCCAGACAGGTGAAATTTTAGTTTGGGGAACAAGAAAAAGTCACAGGGGGCCAAGTCTGGTGAATATGCAGGGTGGGGGAGGACAGTGACCTTTTCTGCCTTCAAAAACTCTGTTACAATGCCCGCCTTGTGTACTGGCGCATTATCATGTAAGAGCCTGAGGTACTTCAAACCTGTCTGTGGGCGGCGGCATTTGTAGACTTTCTTAAGTTTTCGAAGTACAACGTCTCGCTGTGACAGTTTTGCCTTTTGGAACAGGGATTTGGATGATTGGACCCTTGTTATCAAAGAATATGACATACAAAACCTTCCTCATGGTGCGTATTCTTTTAGCAATGCTAGGGCGCCTGGCGTTTTTGTTTGCCCAGATTCGATTAGAGCATTTTCTTTTGGGTTTGAAAAAATACACCCATGTTTCATCACCTGTGACCAAATTATCAAAAGCCTTTTTGCTGTATTTTGGGTATTTCTTCAATAAGGATTTGGCCTTGTCAACCCGGGACCTCTTTTGGTTGTCAGTTAGTAAATGGGGTATCCACCTGGCATTGATCTTGCCCAGCTTAAGATGTTTCTTTAAAATGCAATTAATACGTGCTAAAGACAAGCCTGTCATTTTAGCTAACTGCCAGACAGTGTACCTTGCATCTTTTTCAAGGATTTGCCGAATTAGTTCTATGTTATGCTTTGTTGTTGTTGTTGCAGGGCAACCTGTGTGGGCAGCATCCTTAAGCTGCTGGTGTCCTGACTTAAATCGAGCAACCCATCTACAAATAGTCATATATGACATTTGACCCTTCCCATATATATCACACACCTCACGATGAATATCCACCGGCTTTAAGCCAAGTAGAGACCTACCTTTGATATAGGCCCTAATTTCAATTACGTTTTCAACTCTCTTGCCAACCATATTTGTATAGAGTGTAACGAGTGCGCTACAAAACAATGTACACAGCACCAAGGTCAGTGTATAATTGTGAGCGAGATATTTACCTATATCACGCTTCAGATATCACGCTATCGCCACGAGGTAGTTTTAAGCCCATTTAGCACAATTTCCACGAGATATTGCACAAGTAACATTAATTTCGGAACATCCCTCGTATGTGCAATAAGTCAAGAACCTCCCTTTGCAGTGCCCCGTTGAATGAAATTGACTTACCATAATCATACAAATTGTTTTATAATGAATATTAACAAATATGGCCTATACTTCATATGTCAACCATCATAAATTAGAAAATAATATTAAAATGTGGATAACAAATATTCCTTGTCATGTCAGCAAGTTTATTGTTCATTATGACTTCTCTTTCGACCAGCTTTCGTTTTGTCTATTTTGATCATTTTTGGGGTAGGTATTCCCCACCTTTCCAGTTCTTTTTGATGACCAATCATTGTAATAAAATATTCCATAAACATCTGAAAACCATATCTAAGCATACTGAACAACTTTTTTAAGGTTCATGTCCCTTTAAATACATTATCATAACTTGTCAAAACCAGTCCTTGCCTGATCTGTAGGACTGTGTATCCTAGTGTTATTGTATGGCTTTTACCTTCTTAATTTCAAAGTAATTTAAACCTGTATAATCCAGAAACCTGTCTACTTTGGCTTATATGTAAAGGATGCTAGTAAAACTTATATGAAAACCAAGACAAAATATAAATTTCAAGGTATCTTCTGACTGATAAAGTATTGTTCACTGGGAGATGAGATTTACTTTAGAATTCATATCATATTTCTAAGGGCTGTTCCAGCAAAACATATATGGTAGGGGGGGGAAGGCATTTTGAAATTCGGAGACCCACCGATAGAAGCGATTTTCAATTTTGCTGACCCTCCCACATATCTTTTTTTTTTGTGAACGAGACCATGGCATAGAAGCGAATTTATGTTTTACATTGCTCTGACATCTTTTTGGATTGACATCTTTTGATTTCTAGCATCACTGAAGAGTCCTAGGACAAAATTGTACTGTATATGGTGAAGTGAACTATTGTTTGATGTGGTGCATCTATTATTAAATTTGTATAAAGGTACAATCTTCCTAGAACCAGTGAAAATCTACTAAAGATACCGAAGTGTTGCACAAGCGTAATGCAAGAGACATCTTGACATTCGCACTTACGCTTGTGAACTGCCACTTTTTCCGCGACTTATTACACTTCTCCAGTGAATTTAAATAAAGATCTGTTGATGACAACAGTATTTTGCCAAAACTAATCCATTGTTTCCCATTGTTTTAGATAAATGTTCTGTCATTATTATATCAAAACACCCAGAAAATAAAATAATTGTTTTTTATTGAAGATGAACGACGCATTAATATTGTCAGAAATTAACATTTTTCTCAAGTTATTTTTGCAGTCAGGGTGACTGACAGCATTTTAAAACACAAATTTTGCATTTTATTTCAAAAGGTTACAAATAGAAGTGATTTTATTGAAATGCCAACCTTGCACAGAAGTGATTTTATTTTGAACCCACCACGACACATACTATTTTAAGGTCATCTGACCCGAAGGGTCAGGATGACCTATTGTCATCATGCACTGTCCGTCGTCATGCGCCGTGCGTAAACTTTTCATTCAAACGACTTCTTTTCAATAACCGAAAGGCCCAGGGTACTGATATTTGGCCTGTAGCATGCTGGGACAAAGGGCTACCAAGTTTGTTCAAATGAATGACCTTGACCTTCATTCAAGGTCACAAGGGTCAAAAAGGCTAAAATCTTTAAACAACTTCTTCTTAAGACCCAGAAGGCCCAGGGTACTGATATTTGGCCTGTAGCATGCTGGGATGAAGGACTACCAAGACTACCAAGTTTGTTTACATAAATGACCTTGACCTTCATTCAAGGTCACAGGGGTCAAATAGGCTAAAAATCCGTCAAACAACTTCTTGTGAATAACTAAGAGGCCTAGAGACCTGATATTGGGCCTGCAGCATGCTGGGATGAAGGGCTATCAAGTTTGTTCAAATGAATGACCTTGATCTTCATTCAAGGTCAATCGGAAAAAAAGGCTGAAATCATTAAACAACTTCTTCTCAAGAACAAAAAGGCCCAGGATATTCATATTTGGCTTGCAGCATGCTTGGATGAAGGGCTACCAAGTTTGATAAAATGAATGACCTTGAACTTCATTCAAGGTCACAGGGGTCAGATTGGCTTAAATCTTTAAATTACTTCTTCTCTTGAACCAAAAGGCCCGGGATACTCATATTGGGCGTGCAGCACGCTGGGATGAAGGGATTCCAAGTTTGTTCAAATGAATGACCTTGACCTACATTCAAGATCACAGAGGTCAAAAAGGTTAAAATCTTTAATCGACTTCTTGAGAATAACTAGGAGGCCTAGAGACCTGATATTGGGCCTATGACATGCTGGGATGAAGGGCTACCAAGTTTGTTCAAATGAATGACCTTGATCTTCATTCAAGGTCATAGAGGTCAAATATGTTTAAATCTTTAACCGACTACATTGTGTTGTGCTAATAGTCAGATGACCGTTAAGGCCCATGGGCCTCTTGTTTAAAGTGCCTTCCCTGGGTGTCATATATGTTTTGCTGGAACAGCCCTAAGATAAAAGTTACAAGTCCTACCTTTGTAATGGTCATCAGGATGTCTAGCCGGTCAGTTGAATTGGGCAATCCCACATAAATAGTCTTGTCCAGTCTACCCGGACGCAAGACAGCCGGATCTATTATATCTGAAATGTGATGATTTTCTTGAAATAATTGTTTGGACACATTTATGACAACATAGACCAATTTGCTTATTTGTCAGTGTCAAATTTAGTAATTTACATCCACCATACTATTCATTTTGAAGCATAAAACTTTTCTTTCATATTTACCATCCTGTCATGATCGCGAGAGAAGAACATTTGAAAATTAAACTGAACCGGCTGCCTTCCTGTATATCATGTAAACATCTATTACTCCTTATCTTGTAACACCATTGAAAATAATACAACTTGTATCATTGAAAACATCTCCTAGACCTGGGCCACGTTTCATTAACATTTCTTAACCTAAAGTTCTCCATAGGGAAGCATTAAGTTCCTTAACTTAAAGGGACAATTCACTCAGGCTACAATATTTATGCTGTACCCAAACCAGAGCGAAAGTCACGCTCGTTAAACAAATGAACTACATAACAACTGAGGAGGTGTTAAAATGATTTTTTTAGGCAAGACAATTCACCATATAAGGTGAACACACTAATGTCAGAGCAATATGAGCAGTTCTAGGCAAAATTTGCATTACCCTACGAGCAAGGGACAGGGTTCGGCATACAAGATGTTCGACCACAATGTGTAATGGCGGACAGCGAGCGAGTTTGAATATTTCACACGCATTTTACTACCATGGTCTTTTCTAGCATATCACAGTAAAACCGATTGGTCTAATCTCCATTAGAACTGGGGTTTTCCCATATATGTACAAATTCTAATGTTCTCTTAGACCGAATAGTCCCTTTAACATGTTTTCCTTACCCTCTATAATGCTTTCCTATGGAGAATTCTTTAAAGTCATGGAATTTTATTAAAATTGGGCCCTGAAAATGAAAAATACAAAAATATCTAATATACCTGGCCTGTTTGTAGCTCCCATAATAAACACTTGCTTCCTTTCCTCCAGACCATCCATCTCCGTCAACAGTTGGTTTACAACTCTCACACTTGAGCCACCCTGTAGAACAAGTATGTATAACTGGTCAATAAATGTTACTAAAGATATCAAAATGTGTATACCTTCAAGTCTCTCAGACAAATAAAGTCTTGATATCTGTGTGAAAGGCTAATGTGTAAGGAGTTTACCAAATATGAAAATGCATTCTCGAATACTAGTAATAAGGATGGCAAAAACCATACCTTCATCAATACAGTACCCACGCAGAAACACATTCAAATAGTAAGTAACAATTACCTCCCCACTATCCGTTCTGCGAGGACAAAGGGCATCAAGTTCATCAAAGAAGATGACACACGGCGAGGAGTTTCTAGCCCGCTGGAACACCTGTCGGACAGCCCGCTCACTCTCTCCCACGTACTGTAGCATAAATAGTATTCTCAGTGGGAGTAAGCAAAGGTTAAAGATTGTGTATATTTGGAAGCTTAGACAACAGATCTTGTGCAAATTATTTTTTGTTATATTATCATCCCAATGGGACTAATTCATGTACCTTGTTATTCACGATAACGTTTGTGTGAGAATATTGTTTCTATTGGTGATGGAATGACGTCAAAAGATGATATCCTGCTGCGCTAACATCACTGCATTGGAAATATTACAAAGAGTTATTCCATCACCACTGGAGATACTAGTCGCGCACAAATGTTATCAGGTATCATGTGGTACATGAATTAGTCCCATTCTGTAGACATTTATTGAATGTATTGTACAAGCCAGAAAAATGTTATATGAGAGGTAACAATTTCTTCCTTGGGTTGACATATACTACACACTTATATACTTGTATACTCAGAGTCTGAATAATTAAGCATGATTGATGCCAGCTTAACACATTGTTTTAAGATGTTTTTTAAAAACACATTGATACAATGAATGAAACCTACCATATTCAGAAGCTCTGGGCCCTTGACAGAGATAAAGTTAATACCAGATTCATTCGCTACAGCCTGAAAAAAGAACCATACATATAAAGAATGATACATATTTTTCGTACATTCTATTACAATTTATATAACATGTATTTATCGTGTTTGTATTCATAAAAAAAAAAACAACCAAAAAAGTAACAAACATTTGTTTGAATTATTAATGAATTGCAACAGGTTTTTTGTAAGCTAAATTTGACACTGTGCTTCAGTGAAAGTCTACCTTGGCCAAAAGTGTTTTGCCACAGCCAGGAGGTCCCGCCAGCAGGATCCCCTGTGCTCTGTCTAGTCCGAGTTCACTGAAGGCTTCCGAATGTTTAACAGGTGCCTGAAATACAAACAGACATCAATATTTGTTTAAGTTAGATGTCTGTATTAAAATTTTGAGTTTTGAACCAATGGTGCATATGACAGTCAAGTGATTTTCTTTACATTTACTCTACAATCTCAGGTTCATGTACCACAAATATCTATCATTACATGCTTCATTCTATTTGAATTGAACATTATAAACCTATATTAATTCAAAATATATATATTAATTGACAAATAATGTAAAGTCACATTAAATAAGTTCTTAAAATTTCAATAAAAAACAGAGTACTACAATACCAATGTCAAACATATTTTATATTTCACCGTTTACAGCATTACAATGCTGTTCAGATTTCATTATATGTCTTTAATATAGGAACTTAGGAAGGATATCAGCTCTTCAGTGAGGAAATTGATTTTAGACAATGATACCTGGGGACAAGGGCAGATAGCTGCATACAAAAAGAGTAATCCTAA
The DNA here is from genome assembly GCF_041381155.1 of Argopecten irradians. NCBI lineage: Eukaryota > Metazoa > Mollusca > Bivalvia > Pectinida > Pectinidae > Argopecten > Argopecten irradians. The sequence continues at coordinate 43,255,815 of NC_091136.1, forward strand.
AGTGTATCATATCTAACCTACCAGAATGGCCAGTTGTAAATCCTCTCTCACACTGTGTAGGGCTCCAATATTGTCCCAAGTCACATCAGGTATAGTAGCAAAGCCTTCTCTCTTGGCTGATGGCTGCACATGCTTCAGAGCCTCCTATTTACAAAACAATATATCCAAATTTAATAATACCAGGTAGTTACAACGCCAAACAAGGCAACTTAAAACAACCATGAAACTGCAATACAACTAGTCACATGTATCTTAATTTCTATTTTACATTCTAGAAATGAATAATATAATTATATAATTTAGATTTTTGGACAGTACTGCTTGAATTGGTCACAAAAAAGACATGAAAATACACATATCATGTTTTAACATCATATTTAACAGAACAACAGTTCCATAAAACATTTTGCTATCCATACAAAATCTTAATAAGCACTATTATAGACGGATATGTCTGCAACTTTCCTCATTATGTTTAAGCAATAATATATAATAGAATCACAAGGAGATAAAACGATACCATAAAGTCTTCCATAGTAATGTAGAGGTTCTCCATCTGTTCCTGACTCAGTGGAGGTTGTTCCTTCAGCCAGGTCAATACTACAACATCAGAAATCTGGGTTATAAACATTGAATATTAACTCTGGTGAAGATGGTGATTCTGGAATTAACAGAATTAACACATGTCACGGGTGTGATATGTAGGTCTAATACAATAAATATACATATTATACCTGTTATCATATCTTAGAACTTTTTTGCAACAGCAATTTTCTGCAAATGTGATTATGCTTAAAGATTATCTCTTATTGCATTTTCTACATTTTTTTAACTATGACATCCTAAAAATGGCTAAAATTGACTTTGCCTCAATATTTATTGCTCTAAAATAAGTATGTTTATGGTTAAAAGGTGTGGAAAAGATAATATTAATCATCTAGTATGTGTTCTAGGTATGATGATGCAATACTCTTACCTGTGTCTAATTCAGCTTTTACATCTTTCTTCAAGTTTCTTTGAACTGTTTCCTTATTTACTGATTTTGTTGTGCATATTTCCATGGATACATCAATTTGATTGTCCTTATAGACTTCTGTTTGTCCCTCCATAGATAATTCATTGGATACCTCTTGTGGGAGTTCTGGTTCTGTTTGTCCCTCCTTCGAAAGTTGACTTTGTGTCTCCATGGATACGTCTGTCGGTCTCTCTGAAAGGTTGTCCGTTTGACCTTCCTTACATAATATGTCACTATTTGTAGTACTACTGAGTGCGATATGACTCAGTGTGCTGGTTATTGCATTCTTGGATTGCAAATCCTGGAATACTCTATAAAGATAAGAGAAAAAAGAAACTAATATAAAACATGAGAAGACATCAACAGATAAAACTATTTCATTGTGAAGCAAAACCTTCGACTCAAAGACAAAGAAAGTCTTCACACAAGATGCCAACACACATTACAGCTAAATCACTATGGATTGTTACTTATTTTAAAATTACTGATACAGCTAACTATTGTAATGTAAATGCACATATTGTATTGCCAATGCTTAAATGTAGCTAATGACAATTACAAATCTTTTAACAAATCATAATACATTATGAAATTATGAAGCAACAGTTTGAAACCAAGATAATACAATTTGTCACCTGTTTATAAAAGGCTGAAGACACCAATACAATATCAGTGAAGGAAATCTAGAAAAGAAGTGGTTATTCATAAACACCCAACCCTTGGGATGGACATTCATGAATTCACCCAGGATCGCAACTTCACTATCACACCTTTAAGGCAGGTAATGATTATTTTTCTTCCACGTTCAATAGAAAACAACAAGATATATAGCAGCCGTGATCTTGGGTCTATTGACTCCAAATCGATATTAATGATATCATCAAAAATGTAAACCACAGTTACACCTCCTTAATTCATGGCATCTTTTTACTTCAGGTGACAAATCAGTGAAAAGAGGAAGAATGTATGAACTAGTATGAAAGGAAAATTATCACTATGAAGTTAGTAGATTACAAGCAAGATGGACTGCATCTTACATATTCAATGAATGAACCACAAGACATTACAAGTCTATTATCAAATTCCTCATACCTGTGGTTAGTAGACCACAAGTGTGATATTCTCTTTCTCACCTACCTGTTCACGGCGGTCATTGATGCCTCCCTCGCAAGAGACATGATATCTGCACCTACATAACCTGGGGTGTTTTTGGCCAGGAAATCAAAGTCAAAGTTCTCTGCCAGCTTCAATTCTCTACACAGCACTAGCAGTATTCTGTTATTGTTTTAATATCAAAATTAATAATATGTCATAAAGATATTCACTTATGCTTCAAAAGAATAAATGCTTAATAGCACAATGGTATCAAAATAAAGGTAATTTGTTATAAGAAACTACAACATAGAACATTTAAACATTTGAAATCACATTTATTAATAAAATTCAGAATTTGGTTCTATACATAATTCTTCATGCATTTGGCCATCATAATCAAATAGTACCTACCGTTTTCTAGCTTTTTCGTCTGGTATACCAAGACAAATCTCCCTGTCGAATCGGCCAGCCCTTCGGAGAGCAGGGTCTATAGAGTCAGGTCTGTTAGTCGCTCCAATCACCAGGACATGAGAACTGGTTTTACTGCAGAGGTCTGAAGAAGATCATCAGAACACAAAAATATATTAATAATAATACAGATTCATCATTTTGGAAGGATTCTCGAAAATATCCTTGTAATTCCATTTAAAAGAATTCATTTATAATTGAGATTTGGCTTGGTTTGATCAGTTTAACGCTATATTAACAGCACGTGTCAGGTTATTGGAAAAGGAAAGCTGGAGTACTGAGCAAAGCTATTGACCAGTGGTCAGTACCTGGCAGCTGATCACCTACATGGGATTTAAACTAGCAACCCATAGAATGTTAGGACATCTTAACCATTCAGCCACCATGGCCCTAATTTTTTACAAATAAGAGAACAAGGACCATTTAAAGAGTTTGTGTTAAAAGTTTTTGCTAAAAGCTGTTATACCCAATAATGGTTTTCTTCATATCCAATAAATAGAATACATCAATCATTAGTGCTTTTAAGTATTTCTTGATCTCAGTAAGAAGAAAGGTTTGGATTGACAAAGAGATTTTAGGGTAAGGCCTGAGAATAGTCTCATGAGTACAGAGTACAGGTTTGTAACTAGAAGTTCTTTAAACCTACCATCCATACAAGTGAGAAGCTGAGCTACAATACGACGCTCCATGTCCTTAGAGGCAGTCTCTCGTTTAGGCGAAATGGCATCAATCTCATCGATAAACACAACACATGGTGCAGATGTCTGCAAAAAGAATTTGGTAGAAACTTCATGTTTAAATGCTATACTGTGATAATGATTTATCTGTCATGCATAAAGAGTTTGATAAAAATCTTAATCTTAGGGACAATTCTATTTGATTAAGAAATTTATTCAAACATTGATGAACTGTATAAGATATATAAGTATTGCAAAAATTCACATGAAATTCATATTTTAAGCCATGTTTTAATGAAGACTCACCGCAGCTTTGTCAAACAAGTCTCTGATCTTCTCCTCGGACTCCCCAGACACACCTGACACCACCTCTGTGGCTGCTATCTTGATGAATGGTAAACCCAACTCCTGGATAAGGGAAATAAAACCATGTAAACCACAGTATTCTTTGAAAGGTTTAAACACTGTAATTCAGTACTCCAGATAATTTTTGGAGGGGTGGGTAATTGTACATGCACTTTTGAAGGAGAGGGGTACAACTCTTGACTTCAGTGCGAACCCAAAACTAAGAGTTATATGGTTATAGTATTAAGTAATCGATGATAAACTAGCAATTGTGCAAATATCTTTCTGAAACAAGAGCACAGATGATGCAGACTCTTAAAATATGACTGGAATTCATCTGATTTTACTTTTTGGATGTAAGCGCTGATATTAGTTGGGTTGAGTAAAACAAATATTTGTAAGGGTAATTTTACACGCTCATATATTTTTAAGGTTAATCGACAGATTTTCAATGGGTATTTTACTCATGCAATCATCTTAACTGCAGAACTGACTTTTGAAGATTTCTTGATAAAACATATTGTAACTTGTATAAATGCAATTCTGTGCTCAAGGTCATGAAGAATTAAAGGGAGAGAATTCTTCCATGGCTTCAGACTAATTCACATTGATACTTTTTTAATTTGTGGCACAAACTTTTGCACATCCCAAAAGTAACTGAAAGCATTTCCATACTTTTATAAACTGTAATGATGCACTACATTGCCATGCAATACTTTTTTTATTCATTTATTCTTTCAGGCATGATAACTTTCAAGTTTTAACAATGCACAACAGACTTTTGTTCAACCATAGATACATACCCCAGCAATAGCATGTGCCAAAAGAGTTTTGCCACAGCCCGGGGGACCATGAAGGAGGAATCCTCTTGGTGGTGTCACGCCTAGCTGCTGGTAAACTTCTGGGTGTTTCATATGTACAAGCAACTTGCATACCTCCTACAAATAAAACATAGAAAAGTGAAACATATTTCCAAATCCATACAAGTTTACAGCTAGACACCTATATAATGGTAGTATAATAAAGTATTGTGGGAGATAAAGTATTAACTGAGGAGATTTTACTGTTTGAAGTATTCATTGCCATAATGAAGGGACAATACCGGCAGAGGTAAACTTGGTGACTAAAACTGTCTGTATGTCTGTAAACCACAACAAAAATTCTGCTATAACAGAATTGAGTCATGTGTGTAGATGTACTCAATCTACAGACTAGTTTTATATCTTATGTCAATGGCTTACTCATTCATTTGTTTTATTGTTTGACCTTCATCTTCTTATTTTTTCAGCAATTGACCTTTAAATATAACCACAGTAATCACACAGACTTAGCCATGCACTAGCTACAATGACATACACATGCTAGTTTATAGAAATGCCACTGTCATTAACTCTTTCTTTACAATAATTATTTGTGTTTTACTTACAATCAATGGGAAAAAGAAGATAAAATATATATTACCATCAAGCATTCTTCATTTCCCCCAAAGTCAGCAAAGGTTGTAGTCGATGTTTGTACCTCTGGTCCTGAATGAACATTACAAATTGGTCAATAAATTGTAGATATTAGTACATTTTAAAAGTTGTAAAATATCAATTTTATAAGAGAAACTGAAACTGTATTATTAGGAAATATGCAATATAAAATTACAAAAATAATTCTTTCGAAAATTATGTAGGTAATATTCTTGTCCCAATCACTGTATTAAAAGAAATTCTGTATCATCATCCTATCCATTTCATTACAGAGTTATCTGCTCACGTGGGTCAGTATTTATAATGAAGTCATGTAGAAGCTACAAGTGCAACATCATTTTTTAATAAATTATTAAAAAATGTAACAATAAAATAACTACTTGTAAGAGCAGATAACTCTTGTTTCAAAATATGCACAGATAAGAAATAGATACACTATAGATATATATGTTACAGAACCAATGGTTCACCTTTTTTCTTCTTCATGTGACTCTGGTCATCATCATCTTCATCATCAGCAACCTTCTTCTTCCGTTTCTTTATAACCTGATTTTATAAAGAAACCTTTAGAAAACTTACATAATCTGGTTTAAAATTTCTGCATTTAAAACTTGTTCATTTAATTTTTTAAATAATTTTGTTTTGTTTTCAGGTAAATCCTAACAATATTTTTTTCAGGTAAGTCCTAACATTTTGATAAACTTGCTGATGTTAAGGGATATGGTGAATTCTCAGAATTTAAACACCGATGAATCTAATAGTTGGAAAATCTCAGCCCCATAAACTTGATACTGATTGAAAGGGCATACAATTACTAATTACATTATAAAATATGTTAGTTTTTACATTCGTCATCATTTACATTTTTTACAGACCTTTTTAGCATTTCCTTCCTTGATAGATTTCTTTTTCACTTTCTTATCGCCCAGGGTACTTGTATCATCATCAGCTTTACTTTTAGGTTGAGACTTATTGTTTGGTGTAGAGTTATTCCCCTTTGATCCTACTCTGTCCACGAAAAATGTAGCACTGTCACCATCTGCATCCATATCTTCCAAAAATACACTTTTATTTGTACTTCCATCATCTTCTTTAGATACAAATGAGCTTGGAGAATCAGTTAAGTCAATTTGGTCACAAAATGAAATAGCAGAATCTTTTTTGGAAGTTTGTGAACTGGAATCATACCAAGGTGAGGATGGTTTTGAGTTATCTTTGCTTGGTTTTGGACTTTTCTGGTAAAGGCTTGACATCATGCTGTTCATTCCATTGTTATCCTGAAACAGATATGTTACTTTATCATAAAGGTTTAAGATGGCAGATAATAAAGTGCTTTTGAATTTTTGACCAATCGTCAAATTCTCAGTTCCCATTTTCATGAACAACAATACAATAGATATCTTGAAATCAAATAATATGTAAATCATTCTGTGTACTGTAAAGACGTAACATTAAGTTTCTGTTTTACAGGATCTTAACACTTTTTTATTTGGTTTGAATATTATAAATAAGTTACCTTTAGAGTTTTACTATATGCTGATGGGAAAATACCAAGACCCTGTGCTCTATTATCACAGAAACTACTTAAGTTTTACTTTAGCTATTAGTATTGATATAATAATGTGTGGCACCATTCTTTCAGTATGTAGATGAAAGAGTTGTTTATCAGAAAGGAAATGAATAAAATGTGGGGTCCTAAAACTAAAACTCAAACATACCATCCTGGTTTGCCAAATTGGTATAAATCACCACTCCATACATGCCATATTTTTCTAGGGGTGGTGAGGGAGATTGATAACCATTTTGAGGGATTTTGGTCTCAAAAGAGGGAGGTATACGCGCGACATGTATGAATAAATTAAATATCTGCTTTTTTATGATGAAATTCTGCATTCATATTGAATTTTACTGAAATAAAGGAATGTGTGGTTTTGCAAAAGTAGTCACATCCCTATATACACCCAGTTCTGGAGCAGTTTTATTATTCGAAATATTAGACTGGGCTTTTTAATAATCTTTCACAATAACAGATAATTAACTTAGATAAAGTTCTTACAAGCACTAAATTAAAAAAAAAAACAGAATCGTTACAGTAGTATTCAAAATGCAATTTAATCTGAGAGAGAAAAAAAGTAAATTTCTTTTTAATTTTATCTATTAAAATTCAGTTACTACTGATAATTTTTTATAATTAATATATTTTTTTTTCTAAAAATAAATTCACACAGAAGTTCTAAAAAAAATAATAATTTTTCCATTTTTAAAAACGTGGTTATTAGGAAATCCGGAAATTCTATAAAATCCGGATCATCTATTACAATTACCCAAAATGGCGGCCATTACGATTGCAAAGTTTGTGACATCCATCAAATACAGATAGGCCTATTTAACATTAAAAACGTGAGTAAATCATTCACAGTTGTAAGTAGTGTTTCCCACAGCCCCGATTAGCATGGCGCCGTGCCATGCCCTTTTTACCTGACGCCATGCCCCTATAACCTAACGCCCTGCCCTGGTTGTCCCCAGTACACTTTTACTAAACTACCTAAATACCAGGCAGTGGCTTGATAATTAAGTAAACAAAAGAGGTGTGACCACTCCCTGACCCCCTGACCAACACCCCAGTGGCCCTAATTAGCAGCCTTGGGCTATTTCCACCTTGACTTGTGGTGTCACTTTCAGGTCTGTGTATTACGTAAGCTGAAGTCAAGCAGCCGATCGGCAGCCTAGAAAACAATCAGCTGGCCTTTCAATAAGTTTTAAGAGCGCAGCTCTCTGCACGGCCAAAGGCCGCGTAGAGCGAAGCTCTACTAACCATAACACGTGTGTGAGCATATAGATTCCAATACACTCCAGTACCCCTTGGACTTTGAAATTGTGTCCCGCGGGAAAAGTCTCGCGCCTCCATGTAGGCAGCCATGTTTTAATTCTCGTTATCAGCACGACGAGATTTGAAATTTCTGTACTAGACTAAATGTGTTATCAGTATACGCTTTAAAATTACTGTAAGTAGTTTTAATTTACACATGTACAAGAACAACGCAATAAATGTAGTTGTCCAATATGTACTGTGTATGTTCTCAAGCGCACGGCACCGTCAGCAGTGACGTCACAAAACCTGACGCCAAAGATGACGGCACAGATTCGCGCGTATTTTTGATAGCATGGCATGTTGCCAAATTTTCTCTGCATCCCATAAAAACAAGATTGAAGTATATTGAACTATTCCATTTGGATTGTTTTGAATTCTTTCTAACTATCGATAGTATTTACATGTCGGTGAAATATTTTATTGTTAATCTCGTAGAAAAATATAGACAATATAGAGTTATGATGTTATAATCTTTTACATGTAGCTGCGCTCTTCTGAGGCTTTGCCTTAAATTCATATTATGACTACTGCTAGTGAGCATTACTACAAAAACAAATACTGCTTACAACTGTAAATGATTTACTCACGTTTTTTAATGTTTAATAGACTTATCTATATCTGATGGATGTCACAAGCTTTGCAATCGTAATGGCCGCCATTTTGGGTGTATTGTAAAAGTAGATCCGGAGGTATTGAATTTCAGGATTTCAACTAATATTCACGTTTTTAAAAATGAAAACGGTATAATATTTTTTTAGAATTTCGATGTGAATTTATTTTTAGAAAAGATATATTAATAATAATAAAATTATTACTAGCAAAGTAATTAAAATAAATCAAATTGAAAAGAAGTCTCAACTTTTTTCAGCCTTGGGCTATTTCCACCTTGACTTGTGGTGTCACTTTCAGGTCTGTGTATTACGTAAGCTGAAGTCAAGCAGCCGATCGGCAGCCTAGAAAACAATCAGCTGGCCTTTCAATAAGTTTTAAGAGCGCAGCTCTCTGCACGGCCGAAGGCCGCGTAGAGCGAAGCTCTACTAACCATAACACGTGTGTGAGCATATAGATTCCAATACACTCCAGTACCCCTTGGACTTTGAAATTGTGTCCCGCGGGAAAAGTCTCGCGCCTCCATTAGGCAGCCATGTTTTAAATCAGCACGACGAGATTTGAAATTTCTGTACTAGACTAAATGTGTTATCAGTATACGCTTTAAAATTACTGTAAGTAGTTTTAATTTACACATGTACAAGAACAACGCAATAAATGTAGTTGTCCAATATGTACTGTGTATGTTCTCAAGCGCACGGCACCGTCAGCAGTGACGTCACAAAACCTGACGCCAAAGATGACGGCACAGATTCGCGCGTATTTTTGATAGCATGGCATGTTGCCAAATTTTCTCTGCATCCCATAAAAACAAGATTGAAGTATATTGAACTATTCCATTTGGATTGTTTTGAATTCTTTCTAACTATCGATAGTATTTACATGTCGGTGAAATATTTTATTGTTAATCTCGTAGAAAAATATAGACAATATAGAGTTATGATGTTATAATCTTTTACATGTAGCTGCGCTCTTCTGAGGCTTTGCCTTAAATTCATATTATGACTACTGCTAGTGAGCATTACTACAAAAACAAATACTGCTTACAACTGTAAATGATTTACTCACGTTTTTTAATGTTTAATAGACTTATCTATATCTGATGGATGTCACAAGCTTTGCAATCGTAATGGCCGCCATTTTGGGTGTATTGTAAAAGTAGATCCGGAGGTATTGAATTTCAGGATTTCAACTAATATTCACGTTTTTAAAAATGAAAACGGTATAATATTTTTTTAGAATTTCGATGTGAATTTATTTTTAGAAAAGATATATTAATAATAATAAAATTATTACTAGCAAAGTAATTAAAATAAATCAAATTGAAAAGAAGTCAACTTTTTTCTCTACCAGATTAAATTAAAATATTTTGAATAGACTACTACTCTTACAATTAATCTGTATTTTCTTAATTTAGTGCTTGTAAATTTAGAACATTATTTTAATTAATTATTCATTATTATGAAACATGTTATCCTATTTAAATCAATACAGTATTTTTAATATTTCAATAAAGATATATATTAAAATAAAGGTAATAGGATTGAACTAAAGGAATACATTTTGCATTTTTCCCATTCTTTAATAAATATAAATGAAATTTATATCTTTCTTGTGAATCAATTATAGTCATGATCATATAATCGGCAGATTACAATTTCCAAAATCATTTTGTTCACGCAGAATAATTAAATAGATGTCCTGATATTACTTAGCAACTCAGAGAGTTTAAAGCATTTAAATGAAATTAAGTTGAACCAGAATTAAATAAACAACCAGACAGTTTTAAAGATTTTCCCTTGTAATGGAAGTCGTCGATATAACCTTTGTGCCCCTCTGATGGTTATTTATCGCGGTCAAAGTGCCCTTTTCAAAACCCAGCACCATGCCCTTTTTTTCCCTGTGGGAAACACTAGTAAGCAGTATTTGTTTTGTTGTAATGCTCACTAGCTGTAGTCATAAAATTTATTGAAAGGCCAGCTGATTGTTTTCTAGGCAGCCGATCGGCTGCTTGACTTCAGTTTACGTAATACACAGACGTGAGTGAAAGTGACACCACAAGCCAAGGTGGAAATAGCCTAAGGCTGCTAATTAGGGCCACTTGGGTGTTGGTCAGGGGGTCAGGGAGTGGTAACTCTCGTGCTAAAATTAACCTAGCATGTACACAAATGTGGCAACGAAAATAAAACGGAGGGGTTTATAGAAATCGGGAATTTAGACTCTCCTGCCGGGAAACAATAAAAGGCTTTAAAATACGGGAGGTTTTGTCTCACGCCGGGAGGTATGGCATGTATGCCACTCCCATAAATTAATGATATGAATTTGATCAGTTATAAGAATAATTTTCATCTATAAAAAAATTACTAAATTAATATTGAGCAAAATATAATATAAACTTTTACTCACTTCATATGACACATAGTTGTCAGGATTGGAGGAGAAACTTCCATCTGAATCTGATGAACAACCATCAGCTTCTGTCAAACTGTGGAAATTCAGATATTTATCTTTGTCAGACAATTCACCCAAATTAACTGTCCATGCATTTTATAATCTTAAATACAAAAAAAATATGTATGAATTTTATTTAACATCTAAGAGCATATATATGAAATCACCTGTTTTTCAGGATACATTAGAGAAATTTTGTTTATATATTTGAACTATTTTAAGGATCACATGAACTATATTATATAATTTAAAGATTCAGATGAATTTTTAAAAAAAATCAGGAAAAGAAACTCTAATTTAAGGTTCCAGAGATAAAATGTATATCAATTATAGCACGTACACCTACACCAAGTTTCCATCACAACACCACTGGGCAATTAAAGATTACCTTTGATTATTTGTACTTGTTTTTTGCCTTTTCCTGATGTGCTGATCTTCTAGTTGGCTTGTGTTGTCCATGCCTGTTTCGCTTAATACAACTTTGTATGCTGTTAAATATAAAAACAGAAACAATAAAACTAACGTTTGGTTTATAGATTGATACCTTTTTGACATTTTTGTATGAAATGTACTAGTAACTAGTACTAGTTTATAGTCTAGTATACTATGACATTATAATTTGAACCATGCAACTTTTAACTCTTTCCATACTTTGTATTCTCTGCAGATTCCGTCCCGGAAGTTTTGTTCCCCTTCCCTCCTAACCCCCCCTTCCTCCCCCAACATGCATACACACACTCACCCATGAAGTTAATTTTAATAAAAATATAAGATTTATTGTGAAGAAAAAACATCAATATCAAGTGTTGACTATAGAGGGAAGGTAAAATCCTGTCAACTCTAATCAACAACAATGTATACTCAATAGATTCTGTGGTATATATTGCAATTTGTTTTTTTTTTTTTTACATCATTTGTTATATGCAACCAATTACTAGTTACTGTACGTTGGTGATACATTGTAATATAGATTAGTAATAAAAATTAGATACAACAAACTTATCTAACATTTTAGTATATACTGTTACCTTTTTCCACTGACTTTGCAAAAGCATTTTTCTTCTTTCTGCCATACTCTCTAAAGTAAAATACATAAAATTCAAAATAAGACAGAACTATAAGTTATGTATCTTTATCAGTTTAACAATTAGCAAGGAAAGTTTCCTAATAAAACAAATTTGTGTCTATAAAAATACCATTTAGTAATCAAAACATATCATACACAACTATTTTAAGTGATAAAAGGTATCTTAAATTTGTGTTCATTTTATATCAGATCAGATTTAATGAAACCAACTGTCTCCTCATTTAAGGTCTTAAGCCTATTACCCATATTGATTCTGCAGGTCATCTGCCATAACACTTATAACAACGGGCTTTCTTGAGGCATTAGCATACTTGACGTACTGAAACAAATTTACAAAAAAGTTTTAAATAATTTTGATATATTTAAAATAACCAATTGATCAAATAACATCATGCTACCTGTCATACAGGTCGTCATAATATATCAAAACAACATGTAAATTTGCTTTTAAATTTGCTTGAAAACATATACTTAGGCCTACAAGTTACCATACACTGTGTGCACTTTTGAATTTGTAAACATGCGAGCTTCTAAGCTTGACATGTAAAAAAAAAAAATTTCAAATAAGACTAATATTAAATAAAAAATATATATATCATGACCTATTTGCAACGGTTCGAGAATACCATGTACAGTACTAGAGGTAATATATATGTGTCTAGTAAGTGTTGGTGGCAAATTTTAACGTCATATTCTCATTGATCAGCTGTGTCGTAGAAGGGTCACAAGTCTAGAATCTGACGTATAAATAATTTTAGTGTAGCCCGATGAATTAAACGTACCTGTCGAACACGTGATAACAACCGCGGATCGCTGAAATACTGTCCCTTCTGTTTCTTTTGGTTTGACATAATTGAGATAAATTGCCAGCACTACTTCATAAAATCATTCAAAAAAGTTCTGTCGACTGTGGCCCACATGTTCCGGATGTAGCGGATTATGTATAAATTGCTTACCGAAAAGCGGATAAAATTTCCGGAAAGCAATTTTATACCGATTTGACTCTTCCATGTAAAATATGTATGGGACAAAGAAGTAATTCCAACTGTGTGGACAAAAAAATTGTCAAATATGTAAAATATATATGTACACTTGTAGCATGAAAATGACCTGGTTTTTCGAAAACCTGACATTCAAAACCGGAAGTGCATTTTGTTTTATTAGTGTATATAAGTTAAACATTATTTTTTCTTTCCAAAATCGTACTCAAACCATCTGAAAACTACTGAATTTTGTAAAATATCAAAGTTATTCTCGTGTTTATTTAAAAAAAAAATCTAAGCACATGTATGTATAGGTACATGTACATCTGCCACTCTCTGTAATATATGTTTATGTCAAAATTAAACCTATCCGATGTCCATGCATAAGTACATGTACCTGGCTCATTAAAAAAATGACATGTTAAGTTGTAATACACAATATCTGATATATTATATATTACAACATGTCTTTAAAAAAAGAAAAAGAAAAAAAAAACGAGCCAGGTATGCATACCTATGGAGAAAATACATAATGTAGTCTACATGTATAGTATACACGCAGTGTAGTTACATTATATTAATTTGGACCCACCAAAGTACGCATAGACCATTTTTGACGTTTCAGGGGTCTAATCGTTTTAGAATAATTAACCATGAAGATAGTTTTAGTTTTAGAAAAAAGAGTAATGTTTTCTTTGAGTAGTTTTAAAGAGAACGATATGAAAGCTTACCCGTATAAGTTTCAAGCAATATCAGTAGTAGCCCGAGATACTCTGGCCCTGACACCAGACTTAGACATTATGACAGATAGATGTCTGGTTTAGGGCCAGAGCGCACTTGTATATCAAAACGTGGAATAAGCCGTCACCGTTTGGTATCGGGCCAGGTCATCTCCGATTCAGACTGACCACCGAGAAGCACCACTAACCTTAGTCTATTCAACAAATGAATATTATATCTACCCAAATATAGCAATTTGTCGAGATTAAAAGTGATTTGCAAACTACGAGAAAATGGCGACGACGACGACGACGAGGGAAATTTAAAGTTGCCAGTGAAAAGAAACTACTGTGTTGACACAATAGAATGTGCATGCGTGATGAAATGGATGGCTATGAAGACCAAGGTAAGTGGCGATTCTCGGTGGTAATATTTTGTAAGTAGTCTGAATCGGAGATGACCTGGACCGATATCAAACGGTGTCGGCTTATTTCACGTTTTGATATAGCAGTGCGCTCTGGCCCTAAACCAGACATCTATCTGTCATAATGTCTAAGTCTGGTTGGTGTCAGGGACAGAGTATCTCGGGCTATATCAGTAGGAACGAGTACACGGGACAGGATTATCTCTTTTACTATAACCGGTTGTACCATAGTTTGTGAAGAATTTTGTAACTTGAACTTTCAGGTGTAGACATTGATTTTAACTTAAGATTTGATTTACACATTTCCAATTTATGTAAAAAAAAAAAAAAAAAAGCGCGCGGTGATTTGAAACGTTTCGGCAGTAGCTTAGTAAACAGGGAAACATCTGATTTTAAATTTTATATTCACTCAATTTTTAATTAATGTACACTTGTAGCATGAAAATGACCTGGTTTTTCGAAAACCTGACATTCAAAACCGGAAGTGCATTTTGTTTTATTAGTGTATATAAGTTAAACATTATTTTTTCTTTCAAAAATCGTACTCAAACCATCTGAAAACTACTGAATTTTGTAAAATATCAAAGTTATTCTCGTGTTTATTTAAAAAAAAAAATTCTAAGCACATGTATGTATAGGTACATGTACATCTGCCACTCTCTGTAATATATGTTTATGTCAAAATTAAACCTATCCGATGTCCATGCATAGGTACATGTACCTGGCTCATTAAAAAAATGACATGTTAAGTTGTAATACACAATATCTGATATATTATATATTACAACATGTCTTTAAAAAAAGAAAAGAAAAAATAACGAGCCAGGTATGCATACCTATGGAGAAAATACATAATGTAGTCTACATGTATAGTATACATGCAGTGTAGTTACATTATATTAATTTGGACCCACCAAAGTACGCATAGACCATTTTTGACGTTTCAGGGGTCTAATCGTTTTAGAATAATTAACCATGAAGATAGTTTTAGTTTTAGAAAAGAGAGTAATGTTTTCTTTGAGTAGTTTTAAAGAGAACGGTATGAAAGCTTACCCGTATAAGTTTCAAGCAATATCAGTAGTAGCCCGAGATACTCTGGCCCTGACACCAGACTTAGACATTATGACAGATAGATGTCTGGTTTAGGGCCAGAGCGCACTTGTATATCAAAACGTGGAATAAGCCGTCACCGTTTGGTATCGGGCCAGGTCATCTCCGATTCAGACTGACCACCGAGAAGCACCACTAACCTTAGTCTATTCAACAAATGAATATTATACCTACCCAAATATAGCAATTCGTCGAGATTAAAAGTGATTTGCAAACTACGAGAAAATGGCGACGACGACGACGAGGGAAATTTAAAGTTGCTGAAAAGAAACTACTGTGTTAACACCATAGAACGTGCATGCGTGATGAAATGGATGGCTATGAAGACCAAGGTAAGTGGCGATTCTTGGTGGTAATATTTTGTAAGTAGTCTGAATCGGAGATGACCTGGACCGATATCAAACGGTGTCGGCTTATTTCACGTTTTGATATAGCAGTGCGCTCTGGCCCTAAACCAGACATCTATCTGTCATAATGTCTAAGTCTGGTGTCAGGGACAGAGTATCTCGGGCTATATCAGTAGGAACGAGTACACGGGACAGGATCACTCTTTTACTATAACCGGTTGTACCATAGTTTGTGAAGAATTTTGTAACTTGAACTTTTAGGTGTAGACATTGATTTTAACTTAAGATTTGATTTACACATTTCCAATTTATGTAAAAAAAAAAAAAAAAAAAAAAAAAGCGCGCGGTGATTTGAAACGTTTCGGCAGTAGCTTAGTAAACAGGGAAACATCTGATTTTAAATTTTATATTCTCTCAATTTTTAATTACTGTCCCTTGTCATGGCATTTTTTGTAGTTTAAGTTCAACTAGAAAGATGGAAAAGATGCAGGAAAGAGCCATTCGTTTTATTGAGGAAGATTTTACAACTCCAATTTTACATTTTTAGATAAGTTTCAATTAGCATATCTATATGTAATGAAATACATGACATGTGAAGTTTTTAAAATTATTTCCAAAGTTGCTCCAGAATACTTCCATCTGAATCTGATGAACAACCATCAGCTTCTGTCAAACTGTGGAAATTCAGATATTTATCTTTGTCAGACAATTCACCCAAATTAACTGACCATGCATTTTATAATCTTAAATACAAAAAAAATATGTATGAATTTTATTTAATATCTAAGAGCATATATATATGAAATCACCTGTTTTCAGGATACATTAGAGAATTTGACCTGGTTTTTCGAAAAACTGACATTCAAAACCGTAAGTGCATTTAGTTTTATTAGTGTATATAAATTAAACATTATTTTTTCTTTCAAAAATCGTACTCAAACCATCTGAAAACTACTGAATTTTGTAAAATATCAAAGTTATTCTCGTGTTTATTTAAAAAAAAAAATTCTAAGCACATGTATGTATAGGTACATGTACATCTGCCACTCTCTGTAATATATGTTTATGTCAAAATTAAACCTATCCGATGTCCATGCATAGGTACATGTACCTGGCTCATTAAAAAAAATGACATGTTAAGTTGTAATACACAATATCTGATATATTATATATTACAACATGTCTTTAAAAAAAGAAAAGAAAAAATAACGAGCCAGGTATGCATACCTATGGAGAAAATACATAATGTAGTCTACATGTATAGTATACATGCAGTGTAGTTACATTATATTAATTTGGACCCACCAAAGTACGCATAGACCATTTTTGACGTTTCAGGGGTCTAATCGTTTTAGAATAATTAATCATGAAGATAGTTTTAGTTTTAGAAAAGAGAGTAATGTTTTCTTTGAGTAGTTTTAAAGAGAACGTATGAAAGCTTACCCGTATAAGTTTCAAGCAATATCAGTAGTATACTGATATTGTACTAGTGTACTTGTATATCAAAACGTGGAATAAGCCGTCACCGTTTGGTATCGGGCCAGGTCATCTCCGATTCAGACTGACCACCGAGAAGCACCACTAACCTTAGTCTATTCAACAAATGGATATTATACCTACCCAAATATAGCAATTCGTCGAGATTAAAAGTGATTTGCAAACTACGAGAAAATGGCGACGACGACGACGAGGGAAATTTAAAGTTGCTGAAAAGAAACTACTGTGTTAACACCATAGAACGTGCATGCGTGATGAAATGGATGGCTATGAAGACCAAGGTAAGTGGCGATTCTTGGTGGTAATATTTTGTAAGTAGTCTGAATCGGAGATGACCTGGACCGATATCAAACGGTGTCGGCTTATTTCACGTTTTGATATAGCAGTGCGCTCTGGCCCTAAACCAGACATCTATCTGTCATAATGTCTAAGTCTGGTGTCAGGGACAGAGTATCTCGGGCTATATCAGTAGGAACGAGTACACGGGACAGGATCACTCTTTTACTATAACCGGTTGTACCATAGTTTGTGAAGAATTTTGTAACTTGAACTTTTAGGTGTAGACATTGATTTTAACTTCAGATTTGATTTACACATTTCCAA
Source organism: Argopecten irradians (assembly GCF_041381155.1). Classification (NCBI taxonomy): domain Eukaryota; kingdom Metazoa; phylum Mollusca; class Bivalvia; order Pectinida; family Pectinidae; genus Argopecten; species Argopecten irradians. Next base: position 43,273,593 of record NC_091136.1, read on the forward strand.
TTTATGTAAAAAAAAGCGCGCGGTGATTTGAAACGTTTCGGCAGTAGCTTAGTAAACAGGGAAACATCTGATTTTAAAATCTTATATTCTCTCAAATTTTAATTACTGTCCCTTGTCATGACATTTTTTGTAGTTTAAGTTCAACTAGAAAGATGGTAAAGATGCAGGAAAGAGCCATTCGTTTTATTGAGGAAGATTTTACAACTCCAATTTTACATTTTTAGATAGGTTTCTATTAGCATATCTATATTTAATGAAATACGTGACATGTAAAGTTTTTAAAATTATTTCCAAAGTTGCTCCAGAATACCTTCACAACTTACTTACTTGCAAAACATCTTTTTATTGTCTTAGTACTGAACACCAGCTGGACCAACCTGGAGACAGAACAACCAGGTATGGATTGAAGTATTTCCGCTATACGAGTCTGTCCGTGTGTGGAAAGGTCAATCTGTCGCATCATTTGAGGTGAGGTGGATGATTAAATAATTATCCAGAGTTTGTCAGACTGTTGCATACATGGTCCGCCATATGCTCTTGTGCTTTGTGTACCTGCGCTTAATGATCTCCTTTTTACTTTTGTGTGTTTTTTCTTTGCCACATGTAAAATCATTTATACTTTTATTTTTTTTTCTGCTGGCTATTATACAATGTTTGTAATAATTACTTACCATTACAAATCTAATATTTTTTGATGGAGCATACAGCACAGCTCATATTTTCTTTCATATACATTTGTATAAACAACTTACTAGTGCTTTTCTAACTTATAAATTCTACATCAGCATATATCATGTCAAATTTTCCATTTTGTTATGTTAGCATATAGGTATACGACACTTTTCTGGTGTTTTAATCTATTTCTCAGTAACATCTGTGTGATAAACAGATGCTACTTTTTTATAACTTTTTCTAATTACCATATTGCTTGTGATAAACTCTTGTGCTTTTATGATTTTTCTTAATTTCATGGATCTTAATTTCTATGTGCATTACAAACGGCATTTTTGTGACCTTGTTATATCATGCTAATGCTGTTGTTATTGTTTGCTTTTTGTCATGTTTGTTGCAGAAATAACGCTACTGTGCTAATGCTATATTATTGTAAATACGCGACGAAATAAAGCTTCTTGTATCTTGTAAGAATACGATTTTACCGTTACAGTTTATATAATTATGGACCCAGCAAGTGTATATGCCTTTTTATACTAAATATCAAGGATCGACATTGCTCTTTGAATAAATGTCATGTTGACTTGCCATAGGACGATGCTCATCACTAATAGTACCTTTACATGTAGATGAGAGAAAAATCTCCATTACAGGTCTCTACCAATATCTGAGCATAATTTCTCTGGTGGTCCCCGATCTTTTTTCTCTGAAACTTCATGCAGTTTGTTTTGACAGTGTGTTCTGAACCTTGCTTCGTTAATGTTGCTAGTATTTAATGTAATATCTTAGAACGAGACACCTCATTGTATTCTAGCCTACACATTTGCACCTCATATTCTAGTACCATAGTCCTAAACGAATAACACTGAAAAAGTCTGGCACCTCAATTCTAATTATACTTTATATAGTTTTTAAATGTGGAAAAATAAAGCCAATTAGTAATTGTATTCTAGACACATTTCAAACCACACAATAATCAAAAACATATACACGCAATCAAGTAGTAGCATAATAATTAGAATAAGACTAATTAGAAATAATTAAATCAAATGCCTTATACAGGCATAAGGTCTTCAGGTATAACAATGGAACTTTCTGGACGACATAATATGTACATATGACACCATTGGCATATTGTAATCCTGTAAATGTGATTTCTATATTATAAATAATTAACGCCTCTGCTATTGCCTACATTACAGAGTAAAATGTAAATGATTTCGTATAAAACACGCATTTCAATGTCATGTGGGAAGGCAAAACAGCAAGATTTACTCAAGTATGGGAAAGCAAAAAAGCAAGAATTACTTTTAAATTACAAGCATTTGTAGTGTTATCAGTTTTATATTACAGAAAGTGACTCACTATATACACACCTATAGAATTATTTCAAAATTTTCCATTAATATATCAGTTATCAAATTTATTAATTACTTATAACACAGACCATGGCAGAATGTTACTTCATTTTTCAATCACTCGCACACTGACTTTTACTTCCCAATTACAGGTATACGAGTATAATCCAGATCTTTGTGGAGGTTTTCAGTCCTGTTTTCAGTACAATACATTAAAGGGACAATTTAGTGAAGCTTATTGTTACACAGAGCAAAATACTTCATAAAACCACTCTTCTACATTCCTTACGGGAAAAATACAAATTTGTATGATACACTGCCATCTCCCTGTCTATGTGGTCTTATGGAAAATCCAGTCTGTACCTTGTGTGGTGACAGAGGGAACGTACATTATAAGACTCTTTCATGTGGATATGAACGATAGGAATATTCTACCCGAGGTTCATGTGATCTCGAAGGTAGAATATTCCTATCCTTCCAATTTGTAATTTTATTACTTTCAATTGTCCGCCATTTTGAAATAAAGTCGAAAAAAATGCGGCTGCAAATCATTTCTCCACACATGACAATTGCGTGATATTTTCAACGCAAATCCTTTTGTTTGTATCTTTTAAAGTAAATCCAGATTATTTTCTGAAAACAAAATGTTAAAATTGTACCTAGAACGTTAGTAATTCTGTAGACGGTGTGATGTCACGGGGCATTATTGCACGGGTAGCCATGTAATACAGTCTCGGGCGACATAAGTGTATTACCCTAGACCACCGGTATTACACGTAGGTATGAAAGAAATAAACTTTCCAACCCCCCCCCCCCTCTCCAGCAGGGAATGTCCCGTTGGCGACACGACCAGGTTCTAGCTGCTTTAGCCGACACCTTTGAGAAAGAGAACAGCAGAATCCAGTCCACACCTATTTTGTAAAATATAAGTGAAAAATCAACTGTCACCCAAACATTATCGGCTAAGACACTCTTGTTTTCCCGGATATAGCGCACACCACTCTTGAGACTAGATGTTGCGTTATGGTTACAGCAGCGCCGGAATTAGATCATCTTCCTGGAGTAGACTATGCCATGGTAAGAAGGATGTGAAGCGGCAAATGAAAGGAAGGCTGCTAAGTATCAGAAGCTATTAGAGCAGTGTAGAGAGGAGGAATCAGTTGGCTGTTCCCTGCAAGTCAACATGGCGAATAGACTGGTATTTGAACTTAATCGGGTTAGCAAACAAAGCTGAATGGTTCAGGTGAAACTTCTTGAAGGTGTAACTACAGCATCATGCCAGTGCTGAAAAATATGCATGAGTATTCGTGGACTTCGGATTCACCAGGTAAGGTCGGGCAACTGCTCTGATGGTACACAGAGGCAGCACACAGAAGATTCTTCTGATGAGACGGAGGAGGTTATCAGACAAGACTCAAACCATACAACAGGCAATATCTCTGCTGGTGTGTTTCTTCAAAGCGACGTTCTTGTCTTGAATGAGGGAGAGGAAGTTCGGGAAACAGAAGCGGCTACATCACGGAAAGCTAGAGTAAACTGGCTCAAAATGTTGGAGAGAAAATGGAAGACTTATGAGGACGATCTTAAATGAATACTGTAGAGGGCTATGCACGGAAGTGTGAAGAAGAAGTTGGACACCTTAACAAACATTGCATAGAAACTAAATACGGAGAGGTTTGGTTTGTTGCAGATAGTGAAGAAGTCACAGCAAACAATAGACGGGGAAGATTCGGAAGTAAAGGTATGAACTTAAGAATGCTGATAGGATAAGAGTGTCCAATGGTTATAAAAGTACCCAATTTATAAACAGGGATCCCTCGTGGAAGGACGTGCAAAATGTGATCAGGAATGCAAGATCCTGGTTTGCATTCTGTACAGGTATTGCCATATTGTGTGTATAAGAAGTTCTAAAGGTTGTGGTTGCTACCGCAGAAACCGAAAGAAAGGCACGATCCATGACAGCTGGGAGATGTTTGAAGGCTGCTCCGTCGCAATAGAGAAGGATTCTACATATGCGAAATAGTTTAGAACCAACTCTCGACTTGGCGTTGAATGCAAGATCTTCCTCTGTGATGGCTATTATATGCGGCTAACGGACTACATGCTGAAAAACCACTACAAAACACTTCAGCACAGAACGGGGCGATTCCCAGCTTTTCAGGCGCTGTAGAACAGAGATAATTATGAATGACTTTGATGGTATGATACTGATAGTAACAATAAACAATGGTACCACTGACTGACAGAACTTACAGAAAGGTATCGTAACAGATTGTACATTATCACGTACTAGTATCTTTCTTTGTGACGAGAATAAACATCATCATGAAAGCTGCTGAGAGAGACTAGAGGCAAATAGAGAAAAACAGATTGTCTACCAACCGCTAGAGAGAGTATTCATGAACCTGACTATCACAATAACTACCCTTGTTCAAACAAGAGAGGTATCATTTAAATTGGATGAAGTTATCGCCTGGTCTAAATTGAAGGCAAAAAAATCACCCTGCATGATCATCATGGATGGAGGGGGGGGGGGGGGGGGCAGTTTGTAGAACATTTGTAGAAACATTTTATCCTTAGAGTCATCATCAAATGTCACGGAAGATGTTATAATGGCAGCCGGTCGAACAAGTAAATGTAGTCAAGTTGTAAACCACCGACTGGATTAAAAGGGCCAACAAATCAATCTTCCGAGGCCTGGTTGTATCAGTAGTGTTCTTCCTTGGGCTCTTGTGCTGTATGAAATATAATAACAATTTTAAATCCATGTAAGAATGTGTCCGTAGGAAGCTGCTTTCATGGTTGGGTGTCCATTCAAATTTCACAGCCTTAGCCTTGAGGAGGAATAACAGCGCAGTTGAGTTAGGCCAGCAAAGATAATGGAGTCACTGGAACTTTCCAGACCCTTCCCATGGAATGGAAGACGGACCCCTGGATGATTCCCTTCATTCTCCGATCCGATCAGTGTATGGTAAATTGCAATCTTCAGTCAACTTGTATTGATGTGGTCTTATGGAGAATCCAGCTTGTACCTTGTGTGGTGATAGTGGGACGCTAGTGCATATCCTATTTGGCTGCAGGGTAGCTCTCCAGCAAGAAAGGTACCTTTGGCGACACGACCATGTTTTGCCTACATCCTTAGGAAACTAAATGTTACTGAATGCCATAAAAATCTGGGAAATATGAACAGTAATATTTTCTTTCTGATATAGCGCACATCACTCGAGAACGGATATACCAGGTAGTGATACGCCAGCAGACCATCCTCGTTGAGTTGACTGTACAATGGGAAGAAGGATGTGAAAAGGGACACGAAAGGAAGGCTGCCAGTACCAGGAGCTAACAGGGCAGTGTAGATGGAAGAGATGGAGCATGTAGTCATTCCTGTTAGAGGTTGGTGCCAGAGGGTTTCATGTAGTCAACATGACAACTGTTGCAGAAGGGTGGACTGATGGACACAAGAAGAAAGGCAGCCATAAAATCAATACATACTTAGACTAATTTGTCCCTTTAACATTCATTATATACACAGAAATAGACACATTACATTTAAAACACTTAAATAAAGTATGCCATCAATTACACAAAAACATGATATATCTACTACAAAATCTGAAATACGTACAGCATAACCCCTTTAACTTAAACTTGCGTCCTCGAGTACCTCCTTTAAAGCATCTATATGTCAAACAGGGGGTTGGCCCTTTAGATTCTGCATTCCTAACCTCGGATGACCTGACCGCCCCGTATTCCTCGAGGTATTAACCAGGTCCTCTGCAGTTCCAGTTAAAAAGGTTTTACTGTACATGTTTATTGTAACATATAATACAGATTAAATATCACTGCACCTGTTACAAACTTTGTATTAAGTCAGATTTTAAAGAGAAATAGATTAATGGTAAATTGTTATTATTTTTGCTTCATAAAGCATTTCATCCAATTTTCATTAATCAAGTAATTAATATCAGGTCGACTTACTATTACCATAAATGAAAGAGACAAACATCCTGTGCGAGTTATTCTCCTTGTCGCCATGCACGTGATTTGTATGCGGACTTATCAATGTAAAGTGTGATTTATGAATGGGATTCATTTATTACGCATAGCAACACGGGGTATTTTCAAGGGGCACTGTCTATGATTTGCCCTACGAACTATAATTTTGATGTCAAACTTTGTAGATTAAACCCATCATGTGTACATGTAATTGTCAAAAATTATTAAGGAATTCGGTTCATTTACTTTTATGGTATTTTATTTGTTTGTTTATAAGAAATATGTTTTGGAGAAAAAGTATTTGTCAAAAAAATGTTAGTTTGTGACATAACATACTAATGTGGCTATTTGAATGTTTTTGTCTTTAAGATTATACAGCTGTATCTCTATATAACCCATACCTATAAAACAAATGTTTTAAACAATAAGTTCAATTCATCAAATATATAACTTATTACTAATCTAAGCTGCAATATTGTAGCTCAAAAGACTAATTCTAGGCAGATAATGGTGTCGTTTTGTATAATAGACTGGGTATGTACATTCATTCTACATTAATTTGATACTTAATGTATCCGTTCAACTATTACATGTACTTATATATTATATTTATTATATCTAAATATATTTTGACCACATATGTCCATGTAATGCACGAGCAGATATACAACACTGCAATATCTGCACGTATTCAGAATGTCACATGGTTGAGTGTGTTTTCATAGAAAATCAACTTTCTCGCGCGATTCATAATTCGTTATGGTATAAAGTTTAAGTAAAAGTGGAATGGCCGATGCACATCAAGGTTTAGGTTTTCATTTTGGAGAGCCATTTTGTTGACAAATCATTCGCAAAAGTCAGTATGCACAACTCGGGCCCAAGGGGAACCTACATATGAAATTTGAGAATGATCCTTTCAGTACTTTCTGAGAATTAATTTTAACCATTTCAAAGCGATGTTTCGCACTTTATTATTTGTGATTCTCACAATCTACTAAAATGATTACATCCTAGGGTCACATTGGCTGGATCACGTGCTAAAATTTTTGTAATTTTCAATTAATGGTATCGTCTGTCAACGAAGTATCTTCTGGATTTTTCATGTTTAAAGCAAGTGGTTTGGCAATACAGAAGTTTGGTTTTTGAGAAATTCTTGAACAATTCCTACATTGCAAGTAGAATGTTAGAATTGTGTCTCCTAGCCGATTGCATGATCGTAAAATGCGACTTGATCTGGGATCTCAATTCTAGTGGTTATCTAGATTAAAATATATTGTATTTCTGTCTCAAACATCATAGAGGTTTCTTTCTCAGGAAGACTTTCCTACTGCAAGCCAGTTGTATTTTCAAAATAATGCTCTCTCACAGTGAACTCTAGATGTTATATGCATCATATTCTTTGCTAGAGCCTCGAGATAAAGGTTTCATATTTAGTGGCCTTTTGCGATCATGCAATGGGGCAGCACGCACAATGCTAACATTCTATTTGCAATGTAGGTGTTGCTTGAGATTCTCTCATAAAACAAACTTAAGTAGCTAAAACACTTACTTTACATGTAAACATATGATACCATTCACTGACTATGACTCAATCCACCCCCGTCATCCAGCTCATGTGACCCTAAGATGCAAACATCTTAAGCAGATCATGATAAAATCACGATAGACAAGAAATAATTAAGACCCCAAATTAAGCCTCCTTTTATGATCATGCAGTGTGTTTGTGTTTGGGGGCAGCAGAGACGATTCCAACACCCTACCTTCAGTGTAGGTGTTGCTTGAGATTAGCTCATAAATCTAACTTAAACAAATTAAAACCTCCTTTAAACATAGGAGCGACAGAAAAAGCTTAGCGATTAGATGATACCATAAATTGAATATGACCTAATTTATGCACATGACCCAGCAAATGTGACCTTAGGATGTAATCATTGTAAGCAGGTCATGTAGAGATCCACATGCATAACCAAATATCAATCTCAAGCTATAAAATTGCAAAAAAAGTTTTCAGCAAAATTATTTAATTTTTTAATGCTTTTATAGAACAAATGCTTAACTAGGTCAACACTACCTACTTATTCAATTTTTCACCTATTTTCTTACTGAACTTCACAAGCCAAAGATTTGCAGGCCAAAATTGTAAATAATATTACATGTATTTCTATTCTAATATTTAATTAATTAGGACTTTAATAATGACAAGAGGCCCAGAGGGCCTGTATCGCTCACCTGGTTTGTAATGCCAAGTTATGTTCTGAATACAGGTTCATTGTTTCTTTTCTGAAGGAATTTTAATATTAACCTCTAAATCCCCTATTAGGCCCCACCCCTCCTGCCCCCAGGGGTTCAGAGCCAAAATTTATACAAGTTCTGTTCCCCTTCCTCCAAGGATGTTTGTGGCCAAATTTGGTCACAATCCAAGCAAAACTCTAGGACAAGTAGCAATTTATAGGATTTACCTCTATTTCCCCTATTGGGCCCCACCCGTCCTGCCCCTGGGGGGCCAGAGCCAAAACTTATACAAGTTCTGTTCCCCTTCCCCGAAGGATGTTTGTGGCCAAATTTGGTTACAATCCATACAGAACTCTATATGACAAGTGGCGATTTAAAGAATTTACCTCTATTTCCCCTATTGGGCCCCGCCCCTCCTGCCCCCGGGACCAGAGCCAAAATTTATACATACTCAATTCTTATTCTCCCAAGGATATCTCTGGCCAAATTTGGTTACATTCCATGCGGAACTCTGTGACTAGTAGCGATTTAAAGGATTTACCTCTATTTCCCCTATTAGGCTCCGCCCCTCCACCCCCCGGGGGGCCAGAGCCAAAATTTATACAAGTTCTGTTCCCCTTCCCCCAAGGATGTTTTGTGGCCAAATTTGGTTCCAATCCCTGCAGAACTCTATGACTAGTAGCGATTTAAAGGATTTACCTCTATTTCCCCTATTGGGCCCCGCCCCTCCTGCCCCCGGGGGGTCAGTGCCAAAATTTATACAAGTTCTGTTCCTCTTCCCCCCAAGGATGTTTGTGGCCATATTTGGGTACATTCCATTCACAACTCTATGACTAGTAGCGATTTAAAGGATTTACCTCTATTTCCCCTATTGGGCCCCGCCCCTCCTGCCCCTGGGGATCAGAGCCAAAATTTATACAAGTACTGTTGCCCTTCCCCCACGGATGTTTTGTGGCTGATTTTGGTTACATTCCCATGCCAAACTCTAGGACAAGTAGCGATTTAAAGGATTTACCTCTATTTCCCCTACTTTGGGCCCCGCCCCTCCTGCCCCCGGGGGGCCAGAGCCAAAATTTATACAAGTTCTGTTCCCCTTCCCCCAAGGATGTTTGTGGCCAAATATTGGGTACATTCCATTCACAACTCTATGACTAGTAGCGATTTAAAGGATTTACCTCTATTTCCCCTATTGGGCCCCGCCCCTCCTGCCCCTGGGGGGTCAGAGCCAAAAATTTATACAAGTACTGTTCCCCTTCCCCCAAGGATGTTTGTGACTGATTTTGGTTACATTCCATGCCAAACTCTAGGACAAGTAGCGATTTAAAGGATTTACCTCTATTTCCCCTATTGGGCCCCGCCCCTCCTGCCCCTGGGGGATCAGAGCCAAAATTTATACAAGTTCTGTTCCCCTTCCCCCAAGGATGTTTGTGGCCAAATTTGGTTACATTTCATTCAGAACTCTACGACAAGTAGCGATTTAAAGGATTTACCTCTATTTCCCCTATTGGGCCCCGCCCCTCCTGCCCCCGGGGGGCCAGAGCCAAAATTTATACAAGTTCTGTTCCCCTTCCCCCAAGGATGTTTGTGGCCAAATTTGGGTACATTCCATTCACAACTCTATGACTAGTAGCGATTTAAAGGATTTACCTCTATTTCCCCTATTGGGCCCCGCCCCTCCTGCCCCTGGGGGATCAGAGCCAAAATTTATACAAGTACTGTTCCCCTTCCCCCAAGGATGTTTGTGGCTGATTTTGGTTACATTCCATGCCAAACTCTAGGACAAGTAGCGATTTAAAGGATTTACCTCTATTTCCCCTATTGGGCCCCGCCCCTCCTGCCCCCCGGGGATCAGAGCCAAAATTTATACAAGTTCTGTTCCCCTTCCCCCAAGGATGTTTGTGGCCAAATTTGGTTACATTTCATTCAGAACTCTACGACAAGTAGCGATTTAAAGGATTTACCTCTATTTCCCCTATTGGGCCCCGCCCCTCCTGCCCCCGGGGGGTCAGAGCCAAAATTTATACAAGTTCTGTTCCCCTTCCCCCAAGGATGTTTGTGGCCAAATTTGGGTACATTCCATTCACAACTCTATGACTAGTAGCGATTTAAAGGATTTACCTCTATTTCCCCTATTGGGCCCCGCCCCTCCTGCCCCTGGGGGATCAGAGCCAAAATTTATACAAGTTCTGTTCCCCTTCCCCCAAGGATGTTTGTGGCCAAATTTGGTTACATTTCATTCAGAACTCTACGACAAGTAGCGATTTAAAGGATTTACCTCTATTTCCCCTATTGGGCCCCGCCCCTCCTGCCCCTGGGGGGTCAGAGCCAAAATTTATACAAGTTCTGTTCCCCCTCCCCCAAGGATTGTTTGTGGCCAAATTTGGTTACAATCCATGCAGAACTCTAGGACAAGTAGCGATTTATAGGAAATGTTGACGGACGGACGGACGGACGGACGGACGACGGACGACGGACGACGGACGACGGACGCCGCGCCATGACATAAGCTCACCGGCCCTTCGGGCCAGGTGAGCTAAAAATGTGAATTTTGATCCTTTGACCTTTGAAATCACCATGAGCTCAGAAAAAAATTGGATGTTTTGAATAGAATACAATATGCAGTTGATAAAATGGTATCTTCATGCAAAACATTTTACATATCACAGTGTGACTGTAAAATGGCACAAAGTGATACGCCTCCTTTGAAAACAAGACATTCTCTAAAATTGTGTGAGGAATCAAACAAAAAGTATTTAGCGAACGTTAAATATCAAAAGATAAGCTGAAAACCAAAGCTGAATTAATTTCCAAAACAAAGAATATTGGCAAGAAAAAAATTGAGACATGAAACTTTAAAAATATGCAAGAATTGTGAACTGCTTAATAATTTGAGATATTGTGACAATTAAAATTCTTCATGTATTTTGTATATTACATCAACATTAAAGGGACAATTCAGTCTATGAGTATATTAAAATTTGCATATACATGTATATCAGAAACAAACCAGTTCTAGTGGAAATTAGATTAGTTCGTTTTACTGTGACATGCCAGAAAAACCCACTGTAGTGAAATGTATGTGAAATTTTCAAACATTATTAAACATTGTGGTCGGACGTCTTGTATGCCGAACCCTGGCCCTTGCCAGTGTAGTAAAGTTTTTTTGTCTAGAACTACTTAAATCGCTATTACAATAGTGTGTTTACATTATTAGGTGCAGGTTCTTGTCTAAATATAATTTCACCAACTCCTCAGTGGTTATGTATTGCATTTGATTAAAGTACATGACTTTGGTTCGGGTATGGGTACAGCATACATGTTATACCTGCTATTTCAATAGTATCAATCAAAATACAGAACAATTTCACTTATTACTTGTTATATGTTTCATAAGGAGTATAGTACAATACATTATGTCACATATTGCTCCGTGGTTATACAACAGAATGTAGTAGTTGAACAGATATGTGACCTTATCAATGATAATCGTTACTAATGACAATGCATATTATATATATATATATTTGATAAATTGAGTTTTTTTCACAAATGATTACTTTTTGTATTTAAGTATATATGTAGAATATAGGAGAAATAGGTATAAAAGACAACATCACAATTTAAAAAATGTTTTTAAGGGTGTACTATAAACGTGAGCGAACAGAAATAATGAATAATTTAAGAGATTATAACAATAACATTTTGTTATGTGCTTTGTATGTAAAAAATGTATTACTTCCACATTTGTTTGTGATGTTTATTCGTAATTAAAATTGAAATGTCTGATAATGCACTGGTTGTTTGTTTTAGATGCAATATAAACTGTTGATTTAAATTCACCACGGTTCAAACTCTGTAAAATTTATTAATACACATGATGGGTTTCCTCTAGAAATTGTGATTCGCAGGGTAAATTAAAGACGATGCCTCCTGAAAATACTATGCATTACTTTGGGTAGTAAATGAATCCCATTCACAAATCATGTGCATGATGGCAAGGGGAATAACTCGCACAGGATTCTTGTCTCTTACATATATAGGATAATTCAGTTGATATGAATATAATGGTTAGTAAAGTTGACATGATTTGATAACCTAAAATATAAATATTAAATTAATGTATACATAAACACTAGGCAAGTCAAGAGGAGGTAACTGGTAAACATCTTATGTGCCCATGGCAAGACCTAATCACTCACCTTCTTAATTTGCATCTAAATCTGCCTGGTTTACAGTATTCCAAGACATTACTGTACTCTAAAATGTTACATAATGTAAGAAGCAGACGATGTGCCATGGCGTCTTGATCAACATGATATTCGCGTACATACACTAAGGTCTATCATATTCAATATACAGATAGCATGTTCTCCCATACTTCAAACAGTTACAGAATCCCACATGATTGTTGGGGAAAAGGCATCTCTATCTTACACAGTATGTTAAGATAGCTTTTAATAAACTAGACATTTATGTGACATTGTTAAATATTTTTATAAAAACATATGCTGAAGCGTGGCGTATATTGTTGATACATTATTAACGTTAAATTTCCCTATTGGGCCCCACCCCTCCTACCCCAGGGGGTCAGAGCCAAAATTTATACAAGTTCTATTCTCCTTCCCCCAAGGATGTTTCTGGCCAAATTTGGTTTCAATCCATGCAGAACTCTAGGACAAGTAGCGATTTATAGGATTTACCTCTATTTCCCCTATTGGGCCCGCCCCTCTTGCCCCCGGGGGTCAGAGCCAAAATTTATATAAGTTCTGTTTCCTATTCCCTCTAAGAATGTTTCTGGCCAAATTTGGTTACAATCCATGCAGAACTCTAGGACAAGAAGCGATTTATAGGATTTACCTCTATTTCCCCTATTGGCCCCCCGCCCCTCCTGTCCCCAGGGGGTCAGAGCCAAAAATTTATACAAGTTCTGTTCCCCTTCCCCCTAGGATGTTTCTGGCCAAATTTGGTTACAATCCATGCAGAACTCTAGAACAAGTAGCAATTTATAGGATTTACCTAAAATTTCCCTATTGGGCCCCGCCCCTCATGTCCCCGGGGGGTCAGAGCCAAAATTTATACAAGTTCTGTTCTCCTTCCCCCAAGGATGTTTCTGGCCAAATTTGGTTACAATCCATGCAGAACTCTAGGACAAGTAGCGATTTATAGGATTTACCTCAATTTCCCTTATTGGGCCCCGCCCCTCCTGTCCCCGGGGGGTCAGAGCCAAAATTTATACAAGTTCTGTTCCCCTTCCCCCAAGGATGTTTCTGGCCAAATTTGGTTACAATCCATGCAGAACACTAGGACAGGTAGCGATTTATAGAATTTACCTCAATTTCACCTATTGGGCCCCGCCCCTCCTGCCCCGGGGGGTCAGAGCCAATATTTATACAAGTTCTATTCCCCTTCCCCAAGGATGTTTCTGGCCAAATTTGTTTTCAATCCATGCAGAACTCTAGGACAAGTAGCGATTTATAGGATTTACCTCAATTTTCCCCTATTGGGCCCCGCCCCTCCTGTCCCCGGGGGGTCAGAGCAAAAATTTATACAAGTTGTGTTCCCCTCCCCCCAAGGATGTTTCTGGCCAAATTTGGTTAAAATCCATGCAGAACTCTATGACTAGTAGCGATTTAAAGCAAATGTTGACGGACAGACGGACGACGGACGGACGGACACGGACGACGGACGACGGACGCCGCGCCATGACATAAGCTCACCGGCCCTTTGGGCCAGGTGAGCTAACTAGGCAAGTCAAGAGGAGGTTACTGGTAAACATCTTATGCCCATGGCAAGACCTAATCACTCACCTTCTTAATTTGTATCTAAATCTGCCTGGTTACAGTATTCCAAGACATTACTGTACTCTAAAATGTTACATAATGTAAGAAGCAGACGATGTGCCATGGCGTCTTGATCAACATGATATTCAGTACATACACAAGGTCTATCATATTCAATATACAGATAGCATGTTCTCCCATACTTCAAACAGTTACAGAATCCCATATGATTGTTGGGGAAAAGGCATCTCTATCTTACACAGATGTTAAGATAGCTTTTATAAACTAGACATTTATGTGACATTGTTAATATATAACAATATGCTGAAGTGTGGCGTATATTGTTGATAACATTATTAACGTTGACATGTGACATGTAATGTTGTTCCTGTGATTGTGACAAAATAACAACAGCTGTTTGAGAACAGCAAAGCTCGCCTCTGGAATTTTGTTAATTTAAAGAAGATTTCTTGTAATTTACCAGTATTACAAAATCTAGCAATGTCATTACAAAACTTAACTTTTCAGCTCACTGGACCTCTTGAAACTCTCAAAATCCAGCATTTGGCTCCTTTAAATGATTTTCCACATCCATCACAACAATAATAATCCAAAATGATTGTAGAAATCGATGTCAATTGTGACAGATACCAGTTTTTCAACACTAACGGTACACCAAAACCTTAACCTTGTTTTTGGGTCTATTAGGCCTCTTCAATTTCTCAAAATCCAGCATTTGGCACCTTTAAATGATTGTCACACCCATAGCAACAAAAATAATCCAATCTGATTGTAGAAATCAATGTCAGTTGTAACAGATAACATTTTTTCAACACTTACACCAAAACCTTAACTTGGCTTTCTCGGCCTATTGGGCCTCTTGAAATTCTCAAAATCCAGCATTTGGCTCCTTAAATGATCGTCCACACCCATAGCAATAATTATAATCCAAAATAATTGTAGAAATCAACATCCGTTGTGAAAGATAACAGTTTTTAACACTTACACCAAAACCTTAACTTGGGATTTCCAACGATAGCGCCGATGCCGACACTGACGCCAGAGTGATTCCATTAGCCCCCTCTCTTCCGAGAGGTGAGCTAAAAATGCTTCCTGCTATAAGTATGGGAGAAAAATAATCAAACATGGGTCTGTCAAGTAGATAGAGCTATATCTGTCCCCGTGAAAGACTTTTGCTGGTCAGCACTCTACATGCCTTGTGCTGACCTGCAATTACTCAGGTAAAGATATTCCTATCTACTTGACTACCTAGTAAGATTGAGTAAATATGTTATTCTATGAATTCTACTACCTATAGATATTTCATTTTCACAAATTGGGGACAAATATAAATGTTATCCATAAAATGTTTTGTCTACAGAATTTCTATTTAATATGATTGAGTTTTAAAGTTCCAATCCACAAAAGATTGTACGTATTTGATATAACATAAATGTGTTTTTTAATCATATAGTATCCCCATGTACTAGAATTAAGTCAACAAGACTCTGATAACTGTAGGCCTGAGGGCTATAAAATTACCATGGCCATACAATTCTCATAAACTCTTTTTTTTTAAACAATCTTATAAGAGTGTGACTGCTCTAAATCCATGACATCACCATTGATGAACAAATATGCATGATAAGTACATTGTATACAATTACTGAGTAATATTTTTGTTAAGTATCTGCTCATATTACGTACATGACTATATATACTCCCTGTAAAACCTCCTACAGCAGTATCTGATGGAATGAAGTGAATACCATGTTGATCAAGTCTGGTGACCAAGTCCATCATCAAAGAGTGGCCAAGTGAATTAAAACAGACCACACAATAAATAATGCACGGGTCACCAAACAACGAAAAATGCTTAGTAGTTAGCTGCGACTCTTGACAACTGAAATAAAATTTAATCTGAAACTTTTCAAATTTTCATTCAATAAACACCTGTATCAAAATAAAACCATTGTATTATAAATTTTTCATTCAATAAACATCTGTATCAAAATAAAACTATTGTATTATATGTGTATATAAAATATAGATAAAAACAGGACTAGAAACCTCCCTATAACAAAGGACCTGGCAGGTTAAATATTCAAAGTGAAATTAATTATAGTTTGATATGTTTTTAAAACATGTTTTTCACATACTGCATATGGTAAGGTATAATCAACAAAGCGATTAAATCATGCTATTTTACCTGACCAGGTAGTTAAAAGTATCAATTCAAACATCAATAATGTCACTATATATAATCAGGTATCTTTCATATTCTATATACAGTCATTGTATGTGTATCACTACATAAACTGGGCACTCAAGATCACAGCACACATTCCTGAATGCTGAATGGAATAAACTCTCAAACCAAATTTCAAAGTATTTTCAAAGTATAGATATTTTGAATTGACAAGTTTTGATCGTAACGATCAATATTATAAGTAATGTGTAAATAACTCTGTATTGTATGACGATAGAATACAGCATAATACTTGCACTGTAAAATAAAATTGTAATGACAGATAGAAAAGAGGCGTTTCCAGCTTTCCTTGCCCATGGAGATCGACTGTACCTTATCTGTGGTTTATAGAACACTGGTATGCAGGGTACCCACATTTACAGAACTTCATACCCTCTTTACCAGTATTTTCTGCTGTCCAAATTCTCTATCTCTAGCAGCAGACAATATAAAATTCTTACTGTTTAACAGATATATGTCCATGCAGTTTGAAGCATCAACCTACTTCCATCGAAAATCTAAATTTACAAAGGACTATGTATGATTTGTGCCTCTGAATCAGTCAAATTTTCAAACCTGTTATTTTGTGTGTAAATTGTTGAATTTCAAATATCAAGCATATCTTCATACAATAGGTATGATTGCAGTGTATTTTTTTCAGCCACAGTTGGTATGGTAACCATCCAAATTATAAGCATTAATTTATTTAAAGTGAATAGTCGGGCAAAGAAAACTAGTCTAAATGCGTTCATTGGCCTTCCAAAAGTTCTCACATATTAATACGACGGCCAAGTTCTGCTTACGTTTCCCAGTTCTGACCATTAAAGTAAAGGAAAGTTGAAAGCATTGAAAGCAAGGCTGCGTGTAAATGTAACCACGGACATAGTCAGCCGGAAGGACGTTTTAGGATTCCTATACTTTAAATTAATTTCTTCGTACGCAGACAGATTTTGGCGAGAGATTTTATTTTTTTATTTCATAAGAAATTATACTGGATACATTCACACCATTTTTACCGACTTTAGCCATCCTTGCCCGACTGTTCACTTTAATCAATTTTGGCCATTTTTTGCTTATTTTTTTCCACTTAAAAACCAAAGTATGCATCCTTGAACAAACTTAATATTTCACCTATTGAGGTAACTGAAGTGTACACATTCTCAGTAAATATAAAGTTTGTTGTTCAAGATTATACTCTATTGAGAAAAACGATCACAAAATATACAAAAATTTGCTTCCATTATGCATATTTTGGATGGTTACCATGGCAACTTAAGCTGCAAAATCAGAAAATGTTCCATACAACTGAATCAGGGATGTACTAAATAATTTAAAAATGTGTTTTAAAAAATTGATGTATTTGGGGACCAAAAAAAGCCAAAACCCATACATTCCGTAGTTCTTTCTTTCTCTACTTCTAAAGGTAGAAGCACAGGCATTTGGCTCTATAGATATATCACTCTCTCTCTCTGTATTCTCTGTATATATATATATATATATATGTGTGTGTGTGTGTGTAATACTGCATGTGTCTAGGTCTATAATACGCCCGGCCATATAACACTACTCAATATCAGAAAAAAAGTCTGATTATTATTAAACTGTGTAAGATGTGACAATGGGAATACTCTATATCGACAGACAGATAGTTTATCTTTAATTTGGTATGTGATACAATACCCTAAAATTCTCTAATATAAGCCAGAATCGAAAATAAGCCGGTCTTGAAAGTAAGCCAGTCAAATGTATCTGGAAAATATGTCGGTTTTGAAAGAAGTAAGCCTTGGATTCCTTCCAGGAAATCCTCTGAAAAATTAAGATTATTTTTTATGATGTGTAGTCACTTCAAAAATTCTCATAACATTTTGTAGTGGTGTTGTTATCTTATTATATACATACATAAATACATGCAGATGTATTAATAAACGCATATTTGTATTCATTATTTGTTATCAGCTGAATTTAATACCGATGAAATCTTTCGAAAGTAAGCTGGTCTCGTAAGTAACTTGAAATAAAATAAGTCTGGGATTTCCTATCAAGAAAGAATATAAGCATGCCGTATATATGTCACTAGGTATTCAGAAACATCAGAAAATAGCCAGATTTCAAGACCTCAGACACCTTGACGTCCCCAGGTAAACATGCCAGGACTTACATACATGTATTTATATATATTTACATTCTGAGTGTTTCGTCACTATATGAATCAACCAAATGACGATAACAAACATTTGCCTATGAAAACACTATGAATACACTATGAATACAACGATTCTCATGCATCAATGCGATCAGCTGATTTCAAACAACATGTCGGTTTCATATTGATAAAAAATAGTCCCCCACAATATCTTAATGTATATCTTTAATGAGTTGTTTCTTGATATAGAATCAATTAAGTTTACTGTAACGAGCTCCACGGAATATGTAGATAGCTTCTGCTATTCATAGCCGCTATGAAAATTAGAAAAATACATTCAATCCCTATTTATATATCAGACATTCTACAACAAAATTCAATTCATATCATTGGTGTTTATTTGCAGACCAACTTAACAATAACCCTGATTAAACATTTACTTATTAAGATATATTTCTTCAACATCCTGAGAAGCGAAGTGAGACATTCCTTTAGAATGTCTCGTATAGAGAAAAATGTCTATGGAGCCAAACGCCTGTCTTAGAAGTATCATAAAAAGACATAAGTATTTAATAGTTTGCAAAAGCAACTGCTGTAATGTACTTATGCATTGTTCATAATCATATTACAACGACATTTGAAACAAGGGCCCAATGGGTCTGAATTGCTCACCTGCTATCTGGTAATCATGGTGTATACATAACACCTAGAGTCAATAAGAATTTATATCATGTCCCAGCACGTTACAGGCCTTATAACAGGTCTCTATGTCCCACGGTTATTAAGAAGAAGTTGTTTCAAGATTTTAGCAAATTTAACCCCTGTGGCCTTGAATGAAGGTCAAGGTCATACATTTGAACAAACTAGGTCACTAGGCCTCTTCATTATTAAGAAGAAGCTGTTTAAATTATTTTAACCTATTTGACCCTGTGACCTTGAATGAAGATCAAGATCATGCATTTGAACAAACTTGGTAGCTATTCATCCCAGCATGTCAAGGGCCCAATATCAGGTCTCTAGGCCTGTTGGTTATTAAGAAATTGGTTAAAAGATTAGCACCTATTTGACCCCTGTGACCTTGAATGAAGTCACATTTCAGGACTCTAGGTCTTCAACTTTTGGAGAAAAAGTTGTTATAATGGAAAAGTTGACGCCAGATGATGGACAGACAACGGCTGCTGCACCACTGCATAAGCTCACTTGTATTTCGGGCAGGTGAGCTAAAAACTTGATCAACAAGAAACTCTAGATCTATGACAAATATTTGTCAATCTGTCTGCTGCTGGAGTTTGAGAGAAAAATGGATACATGTATTTGCTATTACAACAAAACACTGTCAAAATATCATTTAAAGATCATGCTTGGAATAAAAAATTGAAAATACAATTTTCTATTCACATCTGCATTATACATACTCGGTAATATATATAAAAACATTCCAACATATATCTTATTCAAAATGCATTTCGCAATAGAATTGAACACAAAAGGTTGTTTTTTTCAAAATTTTCAATAAATTTTGATTGACTATAGTGACTGTGCTTTGTTAAGCCTTCCTGTTTATTTGGAAGGTCATTAAGCTTCCCAACCACGTCAAGGTACCAGTCGTCTGGGAAGGCCACTGATAGCGCCTCATTTCCTTTGTCTTTACAGCCAGAGAATTGTCCCTCACACTAAATGTATCCCCATGAAGGTGCTGGAATATGTGTAGGACACATACAGAGAGTGAATACATATATAATGGAACATTATAGCCATACTGGACATGATTGATTATCTGATGGCTTGGAGAGATGTATTCCAAACATTCAGCAATGAAGCTAAGCGTTTCCATGCAATTACAGATGTGCCAATACCTAAAAATGTACCAATCACTGATGTTCACTACTACATCTCTGGCTATAAAATAGAAACGAGGCGTGCCTTCGTTAGGGAGGATTGATGCCATTGGTGTCAACTTCAATTTTGATAAAAATAGTGTCATCATGAAGGTATGTTCTGGTTTCCAGAACAGTGTGAGAGACAAAAAGAGGACATCCTGATGCGATGTTCATTTCTGTTTGCGGTTTTCGGAAGCTGTTGCTGTTTGGATCGGGCCTGAATGTGTCCGACAAGTGTCTTGCTGCTGTATCCTGATCAAGCAGCATCATGATCACCTTCTGTTGGAATGGCCAGGGAAGGAGACTGTCAAAATCACCTCTCATCACCACAAAGAACAGTGACATGTGTGTACCTGTGGTCAACATAGTAAAACTTGCAAGTAATAAGAAAAAAGAGGCCCACGGGCATTAACCGTCATCTGACTATTGGCACAATACAAAATCTCAAAGAATATTGTAGTGACAAACAATTAAGGCAATTCAAAAGAATTATTTTAATGAAAGAAGTTCAGGTTCTGATATATTTGATGAATTAGACCTTGAATGAAGGTCAAGGTTATTCATTTCAACAAAGATGGTGTCCCTTGATCCTCATCATGCTACAAGTCCATTATCAGATCTCTAGGTCTCTTATTAGTTATTTATAAGAAGTTGTTTAAAGATTTTAGCCTATTTGATCCCTGTGAACTTAATTGAAAGGTCAAGGTCATTCATTTGAACAAACTTGGCCTAACATAAGTCAAATTTCAACTAGGATTCTAGGTTTCAAAGTTGTTTAAATGGAAAAGTTGATGCCGGACACATGCTGTAACACGGCATAAGCGCACTTGCCCTTCAGGCAGCTGAGCTAAAAACATATTTCAATAGTCAGCCAAAAAATAGGTCACAGTGACCTGGTGTTGTTATGAGATGTACCATCTCAACTAGATTGGGCCCATATACCAAATAACATGTTCCACTGTCATATAAGAGATAAAGTCTGAACAAGCTTTTTATTTAACAGAGATCAAAAGTAAAAATATAGGTCACCATTACCTGGTTTTTGCACGTTACACACCATTCTCATCTAAAACATGGGTCTTAACAGTCATCTGACTATTAGCAAAATACAACATAGTATTTTAAATATTTTAGCCTATTTGACCCCTGTGACCTTGATCGAAGATCAAGGTGTTATTCATTTGAATAAATTGGTAGCCAGTCATCCGAGCATGCTGCAGGCCCAATATGAGCATCCTAAACCTTTCAGTTCTTGAGAAGAAGTTGTTTAAACATTTTAGCCTATTTTGACTTGAATGAAGGTCAAGGTACTTTATTTGAACAAACTTGGTAGCCCTTCACCCCAGCATGCTGCAGGCCCAATATGTGTATCCTGGGCCATTATGTTCTTGAGAAGAAGTTGTTTAAACATTTTAGCCTATTTGATCCCTGTGACCTTGAATGAAAGTAAAGGTCATTCATTTGAACAAACTTGGTAGCCCTTCATCCCAGCATGCTACATGCCCAATATCAGTATCCTGTGCCTTTCGGTTATTGAAAAGAAGTCATTTAAATATTTTAGCCTATTTGACCCCTGTGACCTTGAAAGACGGTCAAGGTCATTAATTTGAACAAACTTGGTAGACCTTTTTCCCAGCATGCTATAGACTAAATATCAGTACTCTGGGCCTTTTGGTTATTGAGAAGAAGTTGTTTGAATGAAAAGTTTAAGCACGGCATACGGTGCACAGCGCACGACGACGGACGGTGCATGAAGACAATAGATCATCCTGATCCTTCGGGTCAAATGACCTAAAATACCTTAACCCAAGTAAAAAGTTTGAGTGTCTTTTGATTTGGAGATACATACATTATGGACAATATTATGGATAAGTTTTTTTTCTTTCACTGATATCAAAGGTCAAATTATAAGTCTAAGTCACCTAGCTTTTGTATACTGTCCCAATACCTGGTCTCTATGCCTCTTACGTATTGACAAGAAGTTGTTTAAAGGTTTAAGCTGATTTGACCCCCAAAACCTTGAATGAAGGTTGAAGTTATTTATATGAACAAACTTGGTAGCCCTTCATCCAAATATGCTACAGGCTTAATATCAGGTGTCTAGGGCTCTTAGTTATAAACAAGAAATCATTTAAAGATTTCAGCCTATTTAACTCCTATGACCTTGAATGAAGGTCTAGGTGATTTATCCCAGCATGTTACAGGTCTAACATCTAGTTTCTATGGCTCCTATACTAGTTATTGACAAGAAGTAGCTAATTTGTTTAAGCCTTTTTGACCCATGTGACATTGAAGGGTCAGGTCAAGGTCAAGGTCATCTATATGAATGAAATTATTAGCCCTTCATTTCAGCATGCTATAGGCCCAATATCAGGTCTCTAGGGTTCTAAGTTATTTAAAAGAAGTTGTTTAAAAATTCTAGCCTTTTTGACTCTTGTGATCTTGAAGGTAAATGTCAAGGTCATTTATTAGTCCTTCATTCCAGCATGCTACAGGCCAAATATTGGATCTCTAGGGCTTTTACTTATTGACAAGAAATTGTTTAAAAATTCTAGCCCTTTTGACCCCTTTGACCTTGAATGCAGGTTGAGGTCATATATATGAACAAACTTGATCGACCTTTATCCAAAATTGCTACAGGCCCAATATCAGGTCTCTAGACTCTTAGTTATTGACAAAATGTCGTTTATAAGATTTAAGCCGATTTGGACCCTGTGACCTTGAAAGAAGGTCAAGGTCATTTATATGAACAAAGTTGGTAGCCCTTCATCCAAGCATACTACATGCACGATGAAAAGAGGATCAGACGACCTAATAACTATACCTATCACCATCTCTTGATAATTCTGTGAACTGAGAACTACAACATTGATGTAGAGATTATGTTTACCTTTGCCCATGCCATCTCCATTCAGATATACGCGGGCACACATTTTGTAGCCGAACTGACTTGTGTAGAAAGGTTGACTGTACAAGGACAGTGTTCTGCCATTGATAGCTTCTTGTTTTCTTCTTGCGTAATCTCTTATTTTCCACATCAGGACACCATTGAATGAGGCAGTCTCATGTATCTGAAGTCTGAGGTCTAATTCTGCCAGACGGACATCAATTAGTCCAATTTGTCTCTCATGGTTCTGGATCTGATTACCAACATTACCTATATACATAATATGAAAATTATTAATATTAAGCCTGGCAAAGTCTTTATAAAATTAACCAATTTCGACGAAAACTGAATTAATGTCTTATTACAGATTTTGCTCAGGATGGAAGTGTTAGATAGATAGACAGATGGATAGACCCAATCTAATCACCTTGGTTTCAAGAAAAGTCATAGCAACCCACATATAAACATACATAAAATATAGAATAAGAAAAAATACAAGAGGCCCATGGGCCTTAACGGTCATCTGACTATTGGCACAATACAACATAGTCATTTAAAGATTTTAGCCATTTTGACCCCTGTGACCTTGAACGAAGATCAAGGTCATTTGTTTAAACAAATATGGTAGCCCTTCATCCTAGCATGCCACAGGCCCAATATCAGGTCTCTAGGCCTCTTAGTTATTCACTAAAAGTTATTTTAAGATTTTAGCCTATTTGACCCCTATGACCTTGGATGAACGTCAAGGTCATTCATTTGATCAAAGTTGCTAGCTCTTCATCCCAGCATGTCACAGGCCCAATATCAGGTCTCTAGGCCTTTTAGTTATTCTCAAGAAGTCGTTTAAGAATTTTAACCTATTTGACCCCTGTGACCTTGAATGACAGTAAAGGTCATTAATTTGAACAAACTTGGCAGCCCTTCATCAAAGCATGCTGCAGGCCCAATATGAGCATCCTAGATCTTTCGGTTCTTGAGACGAATTTGTTTAAAGATTTAAGCCTATTTGACCCCTGTGACCTTGAATGAAGGTAAAGGTCATTCATTTGAACAAACTTGATAGCCATTCATCCCAGCATGCTACATGCCCAATTTCAGTACCCTGGGCCTTCTGGTTCTTGAGAAGAAGTCGTTTAATATTTTAGCCTTTTTGACCCCTGTGACCTTGAATGAATATGAAGGTCATTCATTTGAACAAACTTGATAGCCCTTCATCTCAGCATGTCAGGGGCCCAATATCATGTCTCTAGGCCTCTTAGTTATTCACAAGAGGTTGTTTAAAGGATTTTGGTCTATTTGACCCCTGTGACCTTGAATGAAGGTCAAGGTCATTCATTTGAACAAACTTGGTAGCCCTTCATCCCAGCATGCTACAGGCCTAATATCAGTACCCTGGGCCTTCTGGTTCTTGAGAAGAAGTCGTTTGAATGAAAAGTTTACGCACGGCCCACGGCACACGACGACGGATGGTGCATGATGACAATAGGTCATCCTGACCCTTCGGGTCAGATGACCGAATAAAAATGAAATGTAGAAAAAGAAACAAAATATAAAATTTAGAAAATCAAGTTTTCCAATTAACCTTTGTGAAGCTAATTATGCCAGAAATTCCCATTCGTCTCATTTAGATGGATCCATAGTATGAATTTAAGTTCTAGTGCCTGATGATTATACAGAAGAGAGTTCCTTGACAAGCTTTGCCTTGAATGTATGTAGGTCATGTTTTGGTACATGACAATCTGGTCATAAATGAACCGATATATGAAATTCCCACTGGTATGTTTTTTTCTTGCCACATGGTGATAGGCAATCAATTCTAACTTGCCTTTTGTTTTATTTAATTGCATATGCAAGTAATTTTTTCTTAACTTAGAGGCCTGCCAATGCCTTCTTATATTAAAGATTAGAGTCTAGACAACTTTTTTTTCCCGGATGTATGTAGAATGACTGGGATCCAAGTTTCATCCCAAGGTTATATTGAACCCCTCAAAATCTGATGTATGCAACTGGTGTACTTAGTGGTGTTCTCTGTCTCTTATAAGCCATGTGGGAGAGTCTGGACTAATATTGGATTTAATAACCTTGGTGATCTGATACTGATCAAGGCATATACATGTTGTATATGATTGTGTCCATGAGTCAGATGTTGATGCAATAGCGTCAAGACTGAAAGAGCTACGTAAAACAAAAGATGCTCGTAAAGGAGAATTTTTTTCTCCAATGTAATTCTAATTGAAATCAATATATAGGTCAAAGCTATTCTAACAAGAGGCCCATGGGCCTTAACGGTCATCTGACTCATTGCACAAAACAACAAAGTCACAGTATAAAGTATTGGTTAAAGATTAATATAAACAATACAAGGAACTCCCTAGTTGAATATGTAAGTTTCTGAAATAGGTAAATGTCATTTGTTGAACAAACTTGGTAGCCCTTCATCCATATATGGTTGTAACCCATTCATGGATTAATATAAGGAGGAGTCAGATTTTAAAGCCAAATTTCAGCACAGCTTCCATTTTGGACATCCGCCGTACTATCCTCATGGGTCTTAGCTCGGTCCTTTATAAAATATGATTGTCCTCATCTGAAGTTCCCCTTCTGAATCAATTAAAACCCCTATAGACCAATTTTCCTTGAGATCGGAGACTGAAACCTGAAAACAGGAAGCGGGTCAGCGGCCATCTTGGAATACCAAAATCTTCACGAACATGTTTGCATGTTGTTCGGCATCAATTTAAACCCCTATAGACTAATTTTCATTGAGATCGGAGACCGAAACCTGAAAACAGGAAGTGGGCCAGCTAAAATTAAGAAAATTTGCCCTTTTGGGGCCCCACCCCTCAGCCCCTAGGGGTCGGACCAGGCTCATTTATATACGATATGATTGTCCTTCCCCAATGATATTTCACACCAAATATAGATGAAATCCATTAAAGGATGAAGGAGGAGTAGGATTTTAAAGCTAAAATTAAGAAAATTTGCCCTTTTTTGGGCCCCATCCCTAAGCCCCTAGGGGTCGGACCAGGCTCATTTATATAAAATATGATTTTACTTCCCCAATGATGTTTCACACCAAATATGGATGAAATCCATCCAAGGATGAAAGAGGAGTAGGATTTTAAAGCTTAAATTAAGAAAATTTGCCCTTTTGGGGCCCCACCCCTCAGCCCCTAGGGGTCGGACCAGGCTCATTTATATAAAATATGATTGTCCTCCCCCAATGATGTTTCACACCAAATATGGATGTAATCCGCTCAAGGGTTAAGGAGGAATAGGCTTTTGTATAAATAGTCTTACGCACGACGCACGGCGCACGGCGCACGGCGCACGACGACGGACAAAACACGATGACAATAGGTCATCCTGACCTTCGGTCAGATGACCTAAAAATACATGATACCATTAAGCGGACTAAGCATTAACAAAGCTGCGATATACTGTAAACCAACTTATTTTAATGAGCAATAATTTTTTGTGTGTTTCACAGTCAAAAAGAAATTACAGAATGCATCAAATATAGATACTATATAAAAGAGCTTCTGGAGTCATTGGGCAAGAAAATGAGAAACATGGGTGTGAAAAAAATTGGTTTACAGTAGTAATTTAGTATATACCCACAACCTGTCTGATAACCCTCAGTACCTGGAACACCCTCCCCTAATCCTGCGCCGCCTCCATTCCGTTCAATCTGTGTTACTCGGTCAGAGATATTGGTCTGTCCATCCCTTAGTGTTTGGATGTCGCGTCCCTGTTTTTCTACAGTGTCTTTTCTTGCCAAATCTTCAACTCGTCTTTCCAGGTGAATCACCCGTTCAGTGAGGGCCACAGCTTTTAACTACCATATCAATAAAACAATATCTGTAAACCAACTTTCTTTCGTGTACGATTTACTTTGGCGATTTTCGCAATCCAAGTAGATTCACAAAAGTTTTTATCCATGAATTAACATCTATATAATTTATACTGAGAGAAAATTCCTTTTTTTTTTAAATCTGTGAATGTTAATCTTCGACATCTTCTTTTAAAATAGAAATGTGAAATTTAGTAGCCACGAAAGAAAGTTGGTTAATAGTACTTAATACATATTTTAAAACTATAATAATTCTGTTACGTAAAGATTTCCATGTAATAGAATCTAGTTGCACAATCAAACTGATTAAATGTTTAGTGAACATTTCATCAAAAACAAAAATGTAGATCCATTGGCAGCTCTGCTGGCATCTGTAGTTGGAATTTAAAAGATCTCTTTTTTTCAAATCCTGGTATGGTCACTTTTTTCCCTCTCTAAATAATAAATGGCAAATTATCCGACCTCTGCATTGTGAGTATGCTTAGCAGAGAGATTGTCAAGTCTTAGTTGTATATAAGTGTGTCTCCAAAGGCGAAGACTTCATGGAGGGAAGTGTATATTGGGATGGCTGATTTGATCATCAAATGAGCATATATTATTATTAGGTACCTCACCCGAAGTAGCTGTGAGTGCCTCAATCTACAGGTAGGAGGGTAGATTTGTTTCATATCACCTTTTAATTTCAAACCTTCTACTTTCCTGTTACAATATTGAATGTATACAATAGAAATAACTTTAAACACCGGGGTTTGATATAAACAACAGCTGTTTGAGAACGGCAAAGCTCGTCTCTGGACTTGCACCAAAACATTAACCTGGTTATTTCAGCCCATTGGG
This sequence comes from Argopecten irradians, assembly GCF_041381155.1. NCBI lineage: Eukaryota > Metazoa > Mollusca > Bivalvia > Pectinida > Pectinidae > Argopecten > Argopecten irradians. Next base: position 43,301,479 of record NC_091136.1, read on the forward strand.
CCACTTGAAATTCTAATATCAAGCATTTTCTTCTTTAAAATACAAAATGTCATTGTCCATACTGGTACCCATTACAACAAGTATAATCCAAAATTATTGTAGAAATCAATGTCAGTTGTTATGAATGTACATGTATCAGTATTTCAACACTTGCACTGAAACATGGATTTAGATACAACACCTAAACCGATTCAAGAGGCAAGCTTAAAATGTAATATAGACATAGGCTTAAAAAATTCTTATAGAGACCTGAAATTTTCCTTTCATGATTAAAATGTAGCCAAAATTATAAGATTTAACCATTTCATTCCAATTTAGGACACCTTGAACACTGGTATCCAGTTCACAGTTGATCCTTCTAGATAAGATGACAGAGAGATATGTAGATCTAGCCATCAAAATATACATAATTTTTGCATAAAACACAAATAATTTCAAGTAAATGCATAATATATCCCTTTCAAAATGATATGTTGTTACCAGGAAAATAACAGCTTTGATCAAAACAGCATTAAGTGTATATCTATACTTGTTTTACTTCGAACCTTTATCTAACATTTACTACACCATTTGAGATGTTCATAGTGTTAGTTACATAAAAATATACATCATATAAAGATAACATTTTAAGACATTACAAAACTTTTTTGTTGAATAATATCTATAAATTATCAAAATAATAATTAATTTTATAGACATTAGAAGTTTTATTAACAAATAGATAATGTATGATTTTTTTTTTTTTTTGAAAAAAAAAACCCAACAAAAACATCATGTATCCTTATAATAAATAGTCAAATTAAAACTCCAGAAGCATTATTGAAAAATTTGTATAACTGTTTATAACCTTTTTTAAAAGATGCTCCACCGCCGACAGAGCATAAACCATAATCATAATCTGAACAATAATTGGTGTTTTATCATAAATATACATGTTTAATTAACACAGAAAATAATATATAAATAATTCATTTTGCTTTTGGTGCATGCACAATCAGTACTTCATTCCATATAGGACATAACGCCATGAAATTTTTTCAGGACGCAATTAATTATTTTCAATATTTTTATCTTGAAGTAAAATTAGAAGCTCAAACTTTTCAATGGTGGTAATTGTGTAAAGTAAGTAACTTTTGTAACTGAAAACAAGGGCCCAATGGCCCCGAATTGCTCACCTGCAACCTGGTAATCATACATGGTTCATACTTAACAAAAAGAGTAAATAAGAATTTATATCATCCCTAAGCACATTAGAGGTCTCTTTGCCTCTTGGTTATTAAAAAGAATTTGTTTAAAGATTTTAGCCTATTTGACCCCTGTGACCTTGAATGAAGGTCAAGGACATTCTTTTGAACAAATTTGGTAGCCCTTGATCCCAGCATTCCACAGGCCCAATATCAGGTCCCTATGCCTTTTGGTTTTTAAGAAGAAGTCTTTATAGTTTTTAGCCTATTTGACCCATGTGACCTTGAATGAAAGTCAAGGTCATTCATTTGAACAAACTTTGTAGCACTTCATCCCAACATGTCCCATGCCTAATATCAGGTCTCTAGCCCTCTTGCTTATTAAAAAGACGTTGTTTAAAGATTTTAGCCTATTTGACCCCTGTGACCTTGACTGAAGGTCAAGGTCATTCATTTGAACAATCTTTGTAGAGCTTGATCCCAGCAACCACAGGCCCAATATCAGGTCCCTAGGCTTTTTGGTAATTAAGAAGAAGTCGTTTAAAGATTTTAGCCTTTTTGACCCCTGTGACCTTGAAAGAAGGTCAAGGTCATTCATTTGAAAAATTTAGCCCTCCATAGCTTCCATTCATTAGTCTTAGATTTAGCCTATTGACCATGTGACCTTGAATGAAAGTCAAGGTCATTCAATTGAACAAACTTTGTAGCGCTTCATCCCAACATGTCCCATGCCTACTATCAGGTCTCTAGCCCTCTTGGTTATTAAAAAGAAGTTATTTAAAGATTTTAGCCTTTTTGACCCCTGTGACCTTGAATGAAAGTCAAGGTCATTCATTTGAACAAACTTTGTAGCGCTTCATCCCAACATGTCCCATGCCTACTATCAGGTCTCTAGCCCTCTTGGTTATTAAAAAGAAGTTATTTAAAGATTTTAGCCTATTTGACCCCTGTGACTTTGACTGAAGGTCAAGGTCATTCATTTGAACAATCTTTGTAGCCCTTGATCCCAGCATGCCACAGGCCCAATATCAAGTCCCTAGGCTTTTTGGTTATTAAGAAGAAGTCGTTTAAAGATTTTAGCCTTTTTGACCCCTGTGACCTTAAATGAAGGTCCAGGTCATTCATTTGAACAAGCTTGGTAGCCCTTCATCCCAGCATGTCACAGGCCCAATTTCAGGTCCCTAGGCCTCTTGGTTATTAAGAAGAAGTTGTTTAAAGAATTTAGCCTTATTGACCCTGTGACCTTGAATGAAGGTCAAGGTCATTCATTTGAACAAGCTTGGTAGTCGTTTATTCCAGCATGCCACAGGCCCAATATCGGTCTCTATTCCTCTTGGTTATTAAGAAGTCGTTTAAAGATTTTAGCCTTTTTGACCCCTGTGACCTTGAATAAAGGTCAAGGTCATTCATTTGAACAAACTTGGTAGCTCTCTATCCCAGTAGGTCATAGGCTTAATATCAGGTTCCTAGGTCTCTTGGTTATTAAGAAGAAGTCGTTTAAAGATTTTAGCCTATTTGACCCATGTGACCTTGAATGAAAGTCAAGGTCATTCATTTGAACAAACTGGGTAGCCCTTGATCCCAGCATGTCATAGGCCCAATATCAGGTCACTAGGCCTCTTGGTTATTAAGAAGAAGTCGTTTAAAGATTTTAGCCTTTTTGACCCCTGTGACCTTGAATGAAGGTCAAGGTCATTCATTTGAACAAATTGGGTAGCCTTGATCCCAGCATGCCACAGGCCTAATATCAGGTCCCTAGCCTCTTGGTTATTAAAGAGAAGTCGTTTAAAGATTTTAGTCTATTTGACCCCCATGACCTTGAATGAAGGTCAAGGTCATTCATTTGAACAAACTTGGTAGCCCTTCATCCTAGCATGTCACAGGTCAAATTTCAGGTCTCTAGGCCTTTTGGTTATTTAGAAGAAGTTTGTTAAAGATTTTCACCTATTTGACCCCTGTGACCTTGAATGAAGGTCAAGGTCATTCATTTGAACAAACTTGGTAGCCCTTCATCCCAGCATGCTATAAGTCAAATTTCAGGACTTTAGGTCTCCAAGTTTTGGAGAAGAAGTTTTTTAAATGGAAAAGTTGATGCCGGACGGCAGGATGCCGGACGGCCGGACGGCCGGATGATGGATGGACGACGGACGCTGCACCATAGCATAAGCTCACTTGCCCTTCGGGCAGGTGAGCTAAAAATACTAATTCATCTGCTCCATTTTTTGATAGAGAAAAATACCATTTGTCAGAGGTGGAGCATCTTTAATTGAACGATCAGGTATCCTTTAAATGGTCAAATTAAAACTCCATTAATCTTTTTGTTAAGTCAAATATTCAAACCTTCATATCCTTCACAGCCATTTTGCTGATTTCGAGTCCTTGTCTGACTGTGCCTACTTCCTGTAGACACTGGTCGACAGTGCGTTTGTAGATGTCCCGACTCGCAGATATATCCTGTTATAAGGTGTAAAAGATATTCTTCTTAGAGATTGAAATAAGTAACTTTTCTCTCAAGGTATGTTGATTGTAGACATGTATTTTTTAAGAAATGAATTTTTAACAATGTAAAATTTCTAAGAATTAATACATGATAAAAATATCCATTGTGTAATGTACATAGATGTATTATGGCTACATATATACCTATACATTCTTTTAGTTCTATTCAGATTTCAAATCTCTGTAAGTATGATAATAATATACATATACATCTACATATTCATGTATATATATTATTTCTCTTCATAATTCCAAATACCCTGGAGGCTTATCTACACATACCTGTATTTCTCTCCGGATCTCCATACTCTGAAGGTCGATGCTAGCTGTGTACACAGTAGTGAGCTGTAGGTGATGATCTATTGCTTCCCGTTCATGCTTTTTCACATTTTCTTGTGATCCCTAAAGTAAATCAGGGGGAATACCAGTACTGTTAATCACTTTACTTTTGTGAGATTCAAATTTTTGAGTTATTTTAAAAGAGAGCTTGAACATGAATTCAAATGTTTCGCAAATATTTGTACAAATCATATATATGAATTTTGGAAAAAAAAACTGTTGACACCAATGCAAAAGTATGCATGCAGCTAAAATACTCACAGCAAATTCACATCCAACATTGGTAAATTTACAATGAATGGGCTTTTTTGAACAACCCACTTCAACATGTTCTCGTATCTAAAAATCAAAATATGGATATAATTAAGTTATTTTGTTGCAACTTTCATTTGCGGATACAAGAAAAACACATAAATATAAAGTATATTTTTGCCCTTTGAAATTTATGAAATTCTGTTTTCTCCTTAAAATTGTTGTCTATAAACCAAACAACACTACGTTTATATATAATCCTACATTAATGTAGAAACCAATGTCAATTGTTATGGATAACAGTATTCACAACTTGTACCAAAACCTGAAACTTTTACTTTTGGCCCATTGGGCTTCTTAAATTAATTATCAAAATACTGTGTTTGAATATGTAAGTTCTCCTTTTAACTGATTGCCCATTTACAACTTTAACAACTCTTATAATAATATATTAATTCATAGATAATGCAGAAATCAATCATGTCATTTATTATAGATAACAGCTTTTCATAACATGCACATTAACCTTGACCTTGTAATTTTGACTGATAACGCCTCTTGAAAATACATGTATTACAATCCAGCCTTTTCTTTCTTATATATATATTCTTTATACCCATAATGACACTTATAATCTAACTTAAAGAAGAAATCAAAGTCAATTATTGTGGATAACAGTATTTCAACATTAGCTACACGGACACCAGGGTGATTCAATAAGTCCCCCTCTTTTCAAAGGGTTTCAAATTATAACATTAGAAAGTCAATTAAATTAAATGTAAACTTAAAGATCTATACAAGTCTTCAAGTCTGATGCATCAGAATAATTTAAATAAAATGATTTATTCTGATAATATTATTTTTTTACAATGGTGAGAGTTACACAACCAACTTACTTCATCTCTTGGTAGGTTTGGATGACCACAACCATTGGGACATGGAATCGGGAATTTTCTACACTGTGTAAGTTCATGTTCCTATAAATTAAACAAACAATCTTAAGAACACTTCTAGCAACAGTACTGTATAATCAGTATATCCAGGCATTTGCATCATTATTAATAATTCAATTTCAATTTTCTAGAAATAGCAGAAACAACTAGAACTTTAAGCCAATGGCTAACTAATACTCCCAGTTATCCCTTTTTTCAGACCATGGCAACTAAATGTTCCGCCATTGTGTTTCCATTAGTGCTAGAATGGGTAACCGGTCGTTTTGAGCTTGTATCTGGTTAGCATTTTTCCTATCTGATAACCGCCATTTACATGTCATACAGCAAAAATAATCCTCAAAGTAATGAAATTCCTGTACTAACGATTGTCTTCACATATAGTATAAAGTATACATGCTTTCAGAAGCGCAATTTTGTAATGAAATTAAGAGTGTTATGACAATAGTGTTTTTATCGGAAACTGGGTGTCACTAAAATGCTTAGGTTTCACTTGGCTTCTATATAGACTATGCAAATGTTCCAGTGAGTGTGATGTGCTCACATGTGCAGGAAGTTGGCCTACTTTGACATTGTAAGTGTTTACACCAATTTCCATTCACCGTCATGGTTTTATTGAAAACAAACAAAATAAATCTAATTCAAAGCAATAATTCTCTGTGTCAAATGATTGTTTCCTGAATGATGTGAGTGATTGTTATCGAATCCAGACGAAGTATTACGAATTTATGACATCGATGTACGACTGTAGCGTTACTTCAACAGTGACGGTTATCCGGTTATGTTTCGGTTAATCCGATCCAGTTAACCGGAAGGCATTTTACTAACCATTCCAGCACTAGTTTCCATGGTAACCATTTTTGAAGCATGTGATGTGTCATTGATGAGAAATTTCAATGAAATATATCTTGAGTTATTTCAGTATATCCTCCTCCCTCCCTAACTTTGGTATGTGTGAGTATACAAACTATCTTTAAAAAATATACAACAGCTGTCAGATAAAAAATAAGACACAAAAAAAAAGGCGGTCATGATTACCTGTTTCTGATTTAAGATAATATCGTCCCCACAGTAGGCACAGCTGATATCTCTGTATTCACATCCGCTCAGATGTTCCTCTATGGCCGTTCTGATACCACGTACACCACATCCATTCGTGACATAGCTACACTGTACCGTCTTGTAGTCACAGATCTGTTCGTGATCCTATACAACCATGAAATTGAAATATTATTTATTTTTTGTTGATAAACTATATTTTACAACAATACAGAAATATGCAATCTGAGGAAAGCAATTCAATTGGTCTATATTTAAGTTCTAGCTTATCATTATCTGTAAACACACTTCTAGACTCACCCATATGCTCTATATTATTGAGACGTACCTGTAGTTGTCTCCACTGTACTTGTACTTGACATCCTTGATCTCTGTAGGAACAATATACAGGTAGGGCTCCTACCTCTCGTCGAGCACTGGGGTCTCGGAATATCTTCAATAGGTTGTAAAAGTAATAATTCAACTTAAAAAGATTTTCTGTTAGGAATAGTAGAATACATCTGGTTGCATGTGGAGTTAAAGTTCATAAGGAAAATACCAAAACATAAACACCAATTTTATTTTGGTCTGTTGAAAATAGAGTATCCTTTTTTCTGAGTTGGAAGGGTTCCATACCAGTATTCCAGACACGGACTACTAACACCTTTGGCAATAGAAACATCAACTTCCACATGTGAGGTGCTGTCTCCTTATCATCTTGGTATTGCTAAAACAACATTAACTGTAGAAGCCTGTACCTATACCAACCTTGATGACTAAAGTCAGCACATCTCAATTGATATTGGATGATGTCTAAGTACAGCAGTGTGACACATTGTCCGACGATATGGTCACCGCTGCCACCTGTCAACACCGCTTGGTCATTTTGACTGGCTTAAAAAAACACATTGTTCATAGAAATAATGACTATGCAATTGAAAACACATGTGTGTAAGAACACTATGCGCGGTCACAGGAGAACTGTAAAATCCAGATTAGGCCCACATTGGTACTGCAGATCAGAACTGACAGAGATTGGAACGTCTCATTTTAAACAAGAGGCCCATGGGCCTTAACGGTCATCTGACTATTGGCACAATACAACATAGCCATTTAAAGATTTTAGCCATTTTGACACCTGTGATATTGAATGAAGATCAAGGTCATTTTTTTAAAAACCAAATATGGTAGCCCTTCATCCCAGAATGTCACAGGTCATTCATTTGAACAAGCTTCATAGTCCTTCATCCCAGCATGTCAGGGGCCCAATATCAAGTCTCTAGGCCTCTTAGTTATTCACAAGAAGTTGTTTAAAGGATTTTAGTCTATTTGACCCCTGTGACCTTGAATGAAGGTCAAGGTCATTCATTTGAACAAACTTGGTAGCCCTTCATCCCAGCATGTTGCAGGTCAAATATGAGAACCCTGAGCCTTTCCGTTCTTGAAAAGATACTGTTTAAAGATTTTAGCCTATTTGACCCCTGTGACCTTGCTTGAAGGTGATCAAGGTCATTTATTTGAACAAACTTGGAAGCCCTTCATCCCAGCATGCTGCAGGCCCAATATGAGTATGCTGGGCCTTTTGGTTCTTGAGAAGTCATTTAAAGATTTTAGCCTATTTGACCCCTGTGACCTTGAATGAAGGTCAAGGTCATTCATTTGAACAAACTTCATAGCCCTTCATCCCAACATGTCAGGGGCCAAATATCAGGTCTCTAGGCCTCTTATTTATTCACAAGAAGTTATTTAAATGATTTTAGCCTATTTGACCTCTGTGACCTTGAATAAAGGTCAAGGTCATTCATTTGAACAAACTTGGTAGTCCTTCATCCCAGCATGCTACAGGCGATATATCATTACCCTTGGCCTTCTTGTTCTTGAGAAGAAGTCGTTGAAAGATTTTAGCCTATTTGACCCCTGTGACCTTGAATGAAGGTCAAGGTCATTTATTTGAACAGACTTGGTAGCCCTTCATCCCAGCATGCTACAGGCCAAATATCAGTACCCTGGGCCTTTCGGTTATTGAGAAAAAGTCGTTTGAATGAAAAGTTTACGCACGGCGACGGACGATGCATGTCAGATGACCTAATGATTCAGCATAAATGTGCCATTGATCTATTTTGGATATGTTTGAACCTTAGCTTTCAACCAATGATCCAAATACCAGAATGAAGTTTCAGTGATAAGTATGGCATTTGAAATAGACCACAGAAAAAAATTGTAACCATAGGATAGACAAAATGGTTTAGTTTTTACTTCCTATTAACAGCCAGGGTCATTCAAGGACTTAAAAAGAAAACCCTCTGACCTTCAGTCAATACTTGGCTATTGCTCTAAGTCGGTTTTGACCTTGATACCCAGACAGAGGTGGAGAGTTTTCGGAAGCAGTGTGATGCACTCATAAATTTACAGTAAATTGTTCCTTTGCAATACCAATTGAAGTGTTTAAGAAAAACCACAAAGAAACTTGAGTTGGCCTTGAGGTTAAAGGTCAAATAGTGTGATACCCAGATCATTTTATTCCTTTGAACCTTTGAAGGTATACTGCTAATGATAGGATATTCCTATCACATGTGGGGCAGTTGCCTGGTACTGACTGCTGGTCGGTGGTTTTTATCCGGGTACTCCGGCTTTCCTCCACCAAAAAACCAAGCTGGCACATCCTTACATGACCCTGGCTCTTAATAAGAATAAACTATTTCATTTGGCTGTGCCACACACTTTTTTGGGCCATCTTTAAATGACAACAGAATATATACAATACAACTCACTGTTTTTTAAATAAGTTGCCAATGCCTACCTCTTCTTTCTTTAATTCTGGTACACATGTATCTTCGTTTCCAGGACATCGAATAGATGGTTGTTCATCAAATATCTCAAATGCACAGATTTTCACACATTCTGTGACCACAAAGCGTTTGTACTGCATCTCTTAACACATTTTCTGAAAAATTAAATATATTGTTGTACTTCAATATCTGTACCAGTAAAGCATGTTTTTTTATCAAAAGACAAGTTTACTAACTTTCTTATCTTAGACATGAATCCATAACCCCTATAGTGAGTTGGTACAAAGTCCATTTTCACTCTCATCTGGCCCGAGGTGCAAAATAATATAGAACCTTTTATTAGAAAGTTACCAATCTCTTTCTCAACTCTCTAGGAAGCATTTAGCTGCATGGAGCTACCATTTGTGTCCTTACAAATGTTCATTTACAGCCAAGTCAAGGTAAACTTTTAAGATTCTATCTTTTAATGCGAATTATTTATGGTTACAACTACAGCATCTCTTTGGAGATTGTGCAATGTCAAACCAGTAGTACTAGGCAACAAAATGATGTTGTATATTTACTGTACAGGGGTTTCAATATCAGGCGGTACCCAGGACCTTTTGCCGGATGAACCTAGCTGTGGTACCGCCTGATTTGGGCTAAATCACATTAGATAGCATACAGATGGTATAAAAAAGTACCCCCTGAAATTGCAATTGTACCGCCTCTCCTGAAAGATAATGAAACCCCTGACTGTATAATAAAGACCTTACTACAAATTACTCTTCATAATATTTTTGTATTTAAACATTTCCCTCTGTTGATTTTGGTATCCTACCTGCACTTTAGACACTTGTATTTTGGGTCAAGCTTGACAAAGACCGGATTCCCTGGGGGTGTCTGCTGTATAGGAATGGATGAGGAACTCATAGAACCTAAGGAAATCGCCATTGCTGAAATTATATAATTGTCAAGTACTGATTGCGCTTGCACCAAAAGCAAAATAGAGGTTACACAACTACAGCGTAGCGGATTCTCACAAAAGTTTGCAAACAAAATTTATTTCATTACCCGATGAAGCTAAAAAATAGTGACATCAATGCTTCTTATTAATTTTGCAGACTACTTGATCATATAAAATATGTTTAAGCATACGATTCCATTGATTTTCCAATGGATTATTTTTTCTAAATCAATATGCAACGTCGACCTCTCTATTGTGACGTCATGTTAACGTCGGGTTTTTTGTGACATTCTCCGATTTTTTCTTCATAGTATATGAAGAAAAAGTATCAGCCAATCAGAAAGTCGGATTTAGTGTGAAACCAAATGAATGCTATGAGTAGGAAAACATGAAAGATTCCAACTTCGTCACACATACATCTGTGTCAACAGCGTTTTGTTCTGCAAGCAGCGATCGGCGCATAGCAACATGTCCTTCGATGGTCGATGACGATAACAATTACACATACATCTGTGTCAACAGCGGTTTGTTCTGCAAGCAGCGATCGGCGCATAGCAACATGTCATTCGATGGTCGATGACAATATCATTTTATGACGTAACATTGAGAAAAAATGTCGCATGTTCGGGTTAAAAATTTAAAATATCAATTACAACCAATCAAAACAGGCCCGGAAAATGTTATTTCCACTACTGAAAAAATTAACATATTTTTACTACAAACAAGCCTAGCACATTTTATAACTATATGACTGAGAGATGGTATATTAAAATGATCAATTATTGTGGTAGAAAGAACTTAAAATACTTTTATTTAGTGTTATATTAGACATATATATTTTACAAATACTGATCTGTTTTCAGGTCGCCTTTACAACATAGTTAAATATTAATAACATGCTAGAATGAATTTGCTGTAGTCCTCTGTCAAATTACTACAACTAAGTATCCTATGGCAATATTTAGTTAGAGGGACCATCAGGAACTCCGAAAAGCTAAAGCGGCAGTCAAACCCTGGGCCAAACAATTTAATTGCCTGTATTCATTCGTTACTATACGCTTATTGACTTCGTTCGGCTTAGCGAAACAAGTCGTTACAATACGGTGATTTATAAACACGAGGAAGTGATATTAACCGATGCCAAAGGCCAAGAGTTATATCACTTTCGAGGGTTGATGAATCACAGTATCTACCTGAAAGCAGGTGGTATGTAAACTCTACATGATGTAGAAGATCCTTTTGGTAAATAAAAATATTTAAAGTACGTAGGTTTTTTTTCTTCCGTAACAAATTAAAAGTTACTAGATCTAATCTAAGTCAGTTTGAATTTGTGTCTGTTCATGACGCTACCCGTTTTGGAACGCTACCCATGAAAACACTTTTAAAATGTGTGATATTCTCAGTTTACATAAACATTAACAATACTGAACAGTCCTGAACAAAAAATTAAGTTTGACTAATAATAAACTTATGACAATTTAATATGTCATTTTCTTTCCAGTTGCTTATTATCTGTATTTAAAAATGAAAATAATGAAATTTTTAAAAACTCCGGGAAAGGACGTCGTGCGACAACCCTAAAAACACCATATATTTTAAAATAAGAAAAAGAAATGCTGAATGGAATATTTTTGAAAGACACGTGACTTGAATAAACTAAAAAATGTTTGAACTTTCTTTTAATGAATTCAAACATTTTTTATCATGCCTGGGCATTTATTAATCAAACTTTATTTATTTAGGAGGTGTTCCATTTTGGGTACTCAAACCTGCTGATACACAGGGCTGGACCGGGCATGCTTCCAAGCTCTGTATTTATAAATATATTACACTGCTAAACAAATCATGAAATTAATAATAAAAAGCATCTATTTGTGGAATTTTAAGAAAAAAATCTGGATTCAACCACAAGTAAGAAAATTTTTACAATTATCTTCAAAAAGTGTTCCAATTGAGGTCTGTTGACCTAGTCTCATGGCCTGGGTTTTCCCTACGACCCGAATATAGCACAAATGACGAATTAACGAAGCCTGTCCTACTGGACTGGTAGAAAGAACATTAACGTTATAGTTCATGTCTAAACATATTTAGAATAAATTTGGTAAGTTGCCAAAGCATATCGATATCATAATTGGTGTATTCCTAATTTCTTACCGCATGACTATTATTGACTAGGACTAGGAACTTTACGCCACGGTACAAGTATCACTACCCCTGCTCGATTCGTCAAGAGCGGGCGGCCGCCGATGACCCGGCGAGGCGGCTAAGTCACTCGATTCAATGAAAAAGTGCACCGGTTGCACGACCGGCGTACGCCGGATCAGCCGGTTTTGAATCACCGGCTAATACCGGCGCAAAATGGCGGAATAAAGGTTAGATATTTGTAGACGAAACTTTCTTTAAGCAAAACTCATTCCGTTCAGACATAAATTCTCCAAACATTATGTTTTTCCCAACACGTTTTTCCTGATGTATTCATTAAAGGGCCACTACCTTTCCGAAACGGCTTTTAATTTTTAAAACAGGAATGTAAAACGAGATCAATAATTTTGTAGAGTCGCAGAAGTTATTAACTATACGTTTACTAGCACACTTATCATCACCTTCAGAACTGTTTAATTAGAATAATTAAAATGTTAATTTTCATAACGCGGGTCGTTTTATGTTTCCCGCCGTCGTCCTAAATGCCGCGCGGTAGTTGATTATCACTGCGCCAGACAGCAAAACAGCGAAATGAATCTCCACTGTTATCGTACATTAGACAGGAAATCTTGCATATGTTTGGTGTTGTAACCTCATCTTAAGCCATCGATATATATTTTCTTTTGTTATTAATGTTTTTAAGAAACCTTCAAATTTTGCTCCGGAAAGGTAGTGGGCCTTTAACGGACAGGAATTGAAACCTCTTTTGATACACACAGGTATGTAGATATACATTTATGAAACGAATACATCGAGATGTGCAGTGATGTATAGACTTAGATATATATATATATATAGCCCAGGTTTTGCTCTATAGATATTTTTCTCTATATGGTGTAATACGTACGGTGTCGCGGCATTTTATAGAACCAAATGCCTATGCATGTACATTCTATTAGTCTGATTATAATAAAATTTGTAAATCTAATGTATATAAAAATTAAATGTTTTATTCCAAGTACATGAAATTTCAATGACTTCTCTTAAATTCTTGGACTGTTTATCAATAACAATAAAAACATATTTTTAAGGTTTATTCTGAGGTTTTACACTTTCGAAAACAACACATTTTAAAGTTGTAATGAATCGTTTTCGTCAAACACATGTAATTCAGAGTGTAACATAAGAAAATAGATTTATAGGTACAGTATTATACCTACATGTACATTGTAAATACATAATTCAGAAAGAATGCTCAAAAGTGAATATGATTGTACGGGCATTGTTAATTCCTATGTCAAGACATGAGAAAAAGAATTCTACTGGTGACATGTAGTAAGAAATGAATGAATAAAATAGTTTACATAAAGTTTCAACAATGCCACATCAAGGTATCAATTTAAACCCAGTTTATTAGGATAGCCCATACTTTACTAATCGTTGCTTCAGCGATCTGTTGAATTTTAGTAAGAATAAATAATGATTGGCGTGTGGCCCAATGCAAGGAGCGACAGTGCTTGGAGCGACAAAAATGCCCTGCCGATAACACGCGACTGTGCGATAAAACAATCATGTCGCTCTGTCGCATTAGCGAGAAAATAAGATTTGTCGCACCGACAGTGTACTTTTGTAACGTTGCAGTGTCACTCCGCGCATTATCTCACTATTGCTTCGCGTATTGTCTTGTGATGTGTAGTTAAATTCCAAGCTGTAATGCTAGAACATTATCTCATATTATATGTATGTAATTCTACAATATAAATTACAATACACCATACATTACATCAAATGTGCATTACAAAAGGAACGCGCGGAGCGATTTTGTGAACGACAATGCGACATGGCAGATATAGGCCACCATATGTATTTTCTATTTCATAAGAAACTTCAACAAAAGAGATTAATGTAGTATGATGCAATTTCTTATATTTGTTCTTTTGGAATAAAACAGCTTACACGTGTATCATGCACGATGAAGAAAAATGAGAATGGATGGGTTGTTAATTTTCCAAAAGGCGAAACAACAACATGACATTATCCAGTCACGGTATCCTATTGATTTAAAACTCTAATGATTTATGAATTTCTTAAAGTTCTTGGCCCGGAACATCCTCGATACTCCAGGGGTTCCGATCACTTACGATCCCTACACCCCTGGACTATCTCATAGTGAAATTGAAGGCAGCTCAGCTGAAAATATTTGACCAATCACAGACCAGCAAAGATTTCCTTTGCAGACTACAGAGAGAGCGACGCCCAACTTCAAAGCCACATAGTCAACCACAGTGTACCGTTATACGGTTTTTTTGATGTACATCAAAGGACTAAATTACCTGTTCAGTTCTGTTGCCTCCAGTTTCACGATGAGATAGTCCAGGGGTGTAGAGATCGTAAGTGATCGGAACCCCTGGAGTATCGAGGATGGGCCCGGAATTGAATAATACGAATATTCGAAAGCTATTTTTTTATAGGCAATATCGTTTTTTTCCAAATACACATTCTATTATTAACTCTACCATTACTATATGAAAAACAATCACTCATTTATTATGAAACAGAGACAACCACGCACATGCGTCGACTATTTAATCCATTTTAATTTGTCTAATGTAAAAGTTGTAAACGTACAAGTAGAAATATTTTTCTTACTCGTGCTAACGGTAATTTTAGCGTAATAAATGTTTACCATAACATAATATTAACCAAATTAGAATACCATGCTATCTATTTGATCAACTTAAATTCAGTCTTTGATTATGTTTGATGCAAAAATCAAAATGTTACTAAAGCTCTGAAGAAATGTCCGTCATGATGGAATACGCCGGTTATGCTTGTTTTGCCAGATCGCCCGGTTGTCGCCCGGTCACGTGACCGGCGTACGCCGGTAGCCGCTTTTCAGAACGAATCGAGCAGGGGTACTGCCTTTAAAATAGGATACCAATCGGAACACCTCGCCCACTTCTTCGAACAGACTCGGACCAATCGGATCACCTCGTCATTTTCTCCGAAACTAGACTCGGACCTAAGTAGTAACCATTTTGAACTACTTTCGGAAAAAATGGCGGCGCCCATGGTAGCACGCTTCAACGTAATCAGTTGGCTATAAGAGGTATTTATTCCTCGACTGCATATATATCTACTGTACATGAGTTATAGATGATGGTATCTTTGATTTTGTATATAGATTACAACCAGAAATTTGATTAATTGCCTCATTTTTGATAATGACTCAGTCGCTCTCTTTTGGGCGGTGTACGGTCAAACAGCAGGCCTTGATTCAAAAGGTCCCAGTGAAAACAGTTCCGTTATTTAGAGTCATCAATGTAAAAATTAAAATTCAAGAAACATTTTACGACTTTGTTGTTTATTCATTTTTTCAACCGTTTACGTTCAATATTTCAAACTTATACTATCTAAAAGTATATATCTAAATGTCTAGAATTGAATTTTATCTAGCGGTAGTATGATAATTTAGCATATTGGAGGGGATCCTGTGAACAAATTAATCAAATTTTTGCACAGTCTCTTTAAAAAATTCTACCCTAGGAGTAATGGTAGAGAAAATATGCTATAAAAAGGTTTTTTTCATTACGTATCCCTACTTTGAATATAGTGTCCGATAGTTGTAATGTCTTCAAATTTCTTGTGGTAACGAAGATGAGTTATTGTAAAATAAGAAAAAAAAAGTTAAATCATAAATGCAATTGATCTTGTGAACCATCAATTGCAACATATATAGATAACCTTTTTTGATTTAAGGAGGGGCCGGTATGTTTGGGTTTTTTTTGTGTGTTTGTGTGTGTGTGTGTGTGTGTGTGTGTGTTTTTTTTTTTTTTTTACACACAAGTCCGTTCTGCCTCGCGTCCCGCTCTTGAAAAGTTACTGTACGTCGCTATATTGTACAATTTAACGACTTTTATTTTCGTCTCATTCCCCCCTTCTTTGATTTATTTAAATGATGAAAATTGTTCCATAATATTACTTTCTCGGAAAATGTTAAACGTGATTGCAATGTACATGTATCATGTATATACTCTTTAACATCATAAACGTTTACGTATTTCAAGATTATGATCATTTTCGCAATTTTTAAAATTCGCTACATTTCGTTTTTCAATAGCATTTTCCGTATCAGGCTCTTATATCTTAGCAAGTTAACTACAAAGTATTTTGTCTTATTTTGAGTACCGTGTTCGCATAAATTCCAGATACATTATCTGTTCTGGGACTATCGGACCTTCGGACTAACGGGCCTTAGGCTAACTGGCCTTCGGACGATTGGGCCGTAGGGATTTGAGAGACGGGTATATTTCTAGATTTAATATGACTTAGCCACACAAAGCTAAAACCAAACACGAAGTGGTAATCAAATAGCGTCTTTATGGTACATTAATGCTAGGAATGGGGTACATGTGGCTACTTCAAACAGCGGTATCGGACTCAAAATGTGTTTTTTAATGGACATCACCAATTTTGTTAAAAGTGAATGTCTTGTAACATGTAATTGTTTTATCTTTATGTATTATTAAAATGATGATTAAGGATATCATTCAAAAGGTTTTGAATATTCTATGAACTTCTTTAAAACCATGATTACAAACTAATGAAATTAGCGGTATATTAATAGCTGCAGTATTAGTAAATTTGTTTGTACATGTATGATTATAATGGCTGATAAGTAAAATCAGAAGAGGAGTTTGTAATAATTACGATAATGTTTCCTTGATTGTATATATGTTCACGTGTGTATATATATATACATTGTATTTATATCTCATTTTCT
This sequence comes from Argopecten irradians, assembly GCF_041381155.1. Lineage (NCBI taxonomy): Eukaryota > Metazoa > Mollusca > Bivalvia > Pectinida > Pectinidae > Argopecten > Argopecten irradians. Next base: position 43,318,401 of record NC_091136.1, read on the forward strand.
GTATCTCTTATTCGAGGAATAAAAGTTTTAACTATGGAGAATTAAATTTTTAATGATATATTAATTGAACTGATAATGCCACGCGACCGGAATCACGGATGAAGCATGTAAACAAATTAGATTATTGTCTATATCGTTTTCATATGAAAAAATGTATCTTATCTGGTCTTCAAGTTGGAACAGTCACCACACAAATAAATGGATATTTCGGTACAAATGTGCTTTTTAAGATGCTCCATCGCCGACAGAGAATAAACGATACTCATCATTTGAAAAAAAAATAGTGTTTACTCATGTAAATGTATGTCTTACTAACACAAAAATATGTAAAATAGTATATTTTACTAAATGGTGCATGCGTGATCAGTACTTTATTCCATATAGGACATAGTGCTATGGACTTTTTTGGAAAGCAATTAATTATTTTTGACATTTTTTATTTTGAAGTAAAATTAGAAGCTCAAACTTTTCAATGACGGTAATGGTGTAAAGTATGTAACTTTTGAAACTGAAAAAAAACTTGATTCGTCCGCTCCTGTTTTTTTATACTATAGAAAAAAATACCATTGGTCGGCGGTTTTAATGGTATAAATAACGCACGAACTGAGGTACAATTTATGAACATTCTTCAAAGAAGTATAATGTATTAAGTCATATATTTCATTCATAAAAGGTTACCGTTGGATAAATTTTCTAAAACATTTCATAGTTTCTTGTTCGAGCATTCATGTTCATTCCAATAAATATATCCCATACGTCTTGTAAAACACAAATTTAGATAGTATAAATCAGGGAGTTTGTTTTAAGTTCTTCTTTGTGGTACATATAGAGATTTGAAGCAGACAAAAATAACGCTGTATGTTTCACAAGGGAGGTATCACCCTCTATTGATATAGTTCTACAGGTAGTGGTAATTTGGTCATTGTCCGGCGGATCACAAAATACATCATTTTCATGTGTATTCATACAGTTAGGTCCGAGCCTATGTTCGAAGAAGTGTGGGCGAGGTCCGATTGTTCCGATTGGGGAAAATCCCTCTGCGGAATCGTGGTTTTCAATTTCCACCATTTGAAATTGCTTATTTTCCAATATTCTTTCCAAACATTAATGGTAAAGCTTCTGCGTAGACCCTACTTAGCTCATGATGAGCGCGCTCTGCACGGGTTTATGCGTGGTAAACATGACAGCTTATTATTTTCGCGCCTGGTAAATTTTGGGACCTAGGACCTAACCCCATTATGTATTTAATTTTGTTTGTCAGAAATAACTTCATAGATTGAAAGGTCTCAAGGCCCTCTACCAATATTATGAATTTCATGGCTCTGGGGTCTCGGAATTTTCAACCAGGGGAGAGGGTCAAATTTACCATAGTTTATTTTGGGAAACACAATTTGTAAGCATCATTTGCTCAATTTTCATAGGAAATGTAACAGAAGTAATGGAATCAAATACTCTTCATAAATTAAAAGGTTAAGTTGATACCTCATCAATGACTGGGTTTCATGGGCCTGATCGGTCAATATACGGTCTTATGGGTCCTTATATACAGTGTATGTTTTTGTTTCATTTTGTATTTCGAACTCAGAAAAAAAACCATGGCTGACAGGTGCCTATGTTTTTTTTTTTTTTTTTTTTTTTTACTGCTATATAGACTTCATATTTTAGTTTTCCCATGTTATAAAACATTTCCAAGAGGGAAGAAAAGGTAAAGAATTACAGAAAATAGAGAAAAGATCCATCTTTTACTTTGGCATGAATTACATCAGTCAATTCATTAAACTTTAATGTGCAACTGCAGGGGCGTAGGAAGAAAAAGGGTCCTCCTGCACATTTTTCGTACTTCAATATTAGAAAATTTTGCCGCTTTGCGGCGCATTTCCTAAAACTTTAAAGCACGTAATGTTCAAAACCTTTAATAATAAAATTCAATGAACATGAACTAGACTAAAAATGTCCATCAAGGGATTCTACAATTTCAAAAATGTTTCTTAAATTTTTTAGTTAACCCTTATAGTGCCGTAGGGCGATTTGGGCCGATCTTCGGGTTTCCAGAGTGCCAGAGGGCCGATTGGGGCGATCTTCGGGTTTCCAGAGTGCCAGAGGGCCGATTGGGCCGATCTCAAAAATACCAGACCCCATTTTGCTTTAATTTGATATTTGCGTATATATGACTGAATTAACGTAAATGACCGTAAATAAATATCTTCCAAAAATTTCAACCGACGTCATTTTTATGACGTCAAATATGACATAGCATGACGTCATTTACAAAGGATAGACGTCATCTTAATCCAGACATTTCCCCCACCGATTTTTAGGCCTATTACTGTTATCCATTCACTGTTTCGTGTGCATTACACAGAATAGAGAGACAATTTTATTAATGTTATATCATCTATGTTTCTTATCAATACACTATGCTGCTCATTTTATCCTGTATACATTGTGTTATATTTTATTCTCCTTGTCATCTCGTCAATAAAAACGACATAGGAGAACATGTTTACAGGATGACCGGGGTCGTACCGAAACATGCGTCTGCTATATAATAATTTTTATGCTTTGTTTGCCAACAAAAAGCTTTATTTAATCACAGTACAACAAACTAATTCGCGGCCTTAACACACATATTTCTATAGTACATGTATTATATGCATTCTCCATAGCGTTAACGGCATACATTCCTACCAGTCAATATTTCGGTAAATAAATATCACCTCACGTTTTAGAACTCATAAAAAATATTACTATAGGCCTACTGCATGTCCATGTCATTTTTGTACATAATTATGTTTTATGAAGCTTGAGGTTTATATACACTACAATTGTATATAGCAATAAGAAATCGCAAGTTTAATTGACAGTCCACAGAATATGATATTTGGACTACAGACCAAAGAGATTTTGAAATATAAATGTGAAAACTACCCAACGGTACCGGCTTCATATGAAATATGGTATGCATATTCAGTTCACACTGTCAAGTAGAGGCTTCAAGTGTAAGATCTGCAGCGTGTTCCATTTAGTTTTTCTGGGACGAACCTGGCGTTCCGCTAACTACTACATTCCCGTACACTACTCGTACTTGGGGTGTAAACACTTTAGCATAAAAGGGAGTGAGTGAGTTTGCCCGTTGTCAGTATAATGACCGAGGGATGTGTCTCTGCCGGCATGTTTCAGTGAGATAGAGCACTCTAAATGGACAAGAGATTCCACTATTGCAAAGAGGCATAGCACGAATAAAAACTATTAATTAATATGACATAAAACCTAACCAAACAACTATCAATTGCGCCCAAAATCATTTGGCAACAAATGGAAATAATTTAAAAACGTATTTACGGTAAAAAAAACACCTAAATATCACTCTACCCTTTGGCCAAGAGGATGGAAATTTGCACTCTAGCTTCCTCAGCTCGGACTAACAGCTACGTACATTTATACAGCAGGCTACACCTGCATGGCCGGGGTGTGCAGGATCACAATTTTTTTATCAAATAAATAATCAAAGTACTGAAAGTACTGAAGGAGGCGTAGCTCAGATTCTAGACAGGGTAATGATATATTGAAATATTAAAGATAGATCATAATAGAGGTAAAAGTACATGTTCAGGTTATTTTTAATCAATATTGATTGAAATAACAGATTGAAAATTCCGTACTTTCGCAGAATGACTGTTGTTTATTATAGGAATAATGTGGATCAGATATTTACAAATTGGTTCAATAATTGGAAATGTTTAATCTTATATAAGGTTGTTAAAAATAAATGCTCCAATGATTTTGAAAATATTGCATGAGAAATATATATGAACAATGAATGATGATATACAGAATGAAAATGATGCACGATGTATATTCCTGTTGAAAGTTTGTGTTGGTTTTTACATGTTTTAAATTTCAATCGTGGTTGAACTTTCAACCATCTGGGCAAAGTGTATGAAAGTGGTGGTTATGCTCCTGCTGAACTCAGCATATACTGACAGTAGAACGACTGGCTGACCCACTGTCAGTTTAATGTGACCAAGTGTGTTAGGCATGCTTGAGTGCCTTCAGCGGCATGTTCCAGTGATATTCATTATACATGTAGCACAATGAAAGGGCAAGGGGTTCCATTATAAAAGAAGACCCAACAAATACAGCGCAGTCTATTGCATGCTACACACAACATACATCGGAGGCCGTCCATGTCATTAATGAACACGGCAATCAAATATTGCCAAATCCAGTTGTCAATTTGTAAATGTTAACAACAGTGTAAGGTGAAGTTGAAATCAATGTCCAACAATTTTTCTCAAGGGATATTCCATAAAAAACATCCAACCCAACTCAGGATATTAGATATAAGCATTGATATCCCTGATTTCAATTTACAGAAGTTAAAACTGGATTGGAATATTACATTTTGTTGCAATGAAAGTACATGTACTAGTTAATATCTTAACAGAATATCCCTTTGTATAGAATATACAACATCTGCAAATAAACAAGATATTGTCTTCACAGTTTTTGCAGATCAAGTGACTCTTTTTAGACAGATAAAAACTTTTAAACTTATCATATATCATTTCAAGCATACCATATATGATCTACATCAACTATCAAGTGAACACAAACATGCATGATTAACAAGTGGATTGTCTTCACAGATATTTACAGGTCAAGTGATTTTGTGCAGTCAAAATGATAATTTCAGTTTATAGCTTGAAATGGCTCTTTTATTTAGCACGCTGTAGAAACCTCTCCGTGCCGCGCGCGCGACCGGAATAATCTGTAAGCCGCTCGATATTGTAGGTCAAATTTTCTGACCCACACCCGATTATTGCATACTTTTCTAGCTCTTAACCGTGTGACGTCATAATATGATGTCCGTGGCTTATAGCGTCTACTACGCTATAACTGATGTGCTATCACTTATATCGACGGTTACAGGAAAAGCCGATCAACGATTTTTAATGAATTACTTTTGAATGAAGTTAATCGTACAATATACTTTGGCTAGAATGTAAAATAACTAAAAGAGTGCTGAGTTGTGAGTTATTTGGTATTTAATATTGTTTTCAAATACTCTAAATTATGCTATAGTCAGCAGGTTATCTTCCGTGTAAATTATTGATAAGAAAAGTCCCGCACAGATAATAAAAGTTTCGGATTTGTTATTGTCAGGAGTTCTAGCATCGGAATCATAGTTTTAATTCTAGATAATATTTTTCCGATTAGTTCTTTGATAAATTGGTGAATTGAAAAGAGTTTGGGAACTGTAAATATGCAAATGTATCGGGTTAGATGTAAAGATATTCCTTGATTAATGCATCGATTGTTACATGTAATGAGGCTTGACGTGCGGACACACAGCTCTGATCACCGATTGTATTGTACTCATTACTCAAACACTTTGCGTTGTGTGTTTTGCTAACGCGAATATAATTGAGAGTACATTTATTTCAATGACCGTACATATTTTCAACGTGGGTAGTAAAAGACATTTATTTTGAAGTTATATAAAAGATCAAAATATTGAAATATTAAAGCAAAACAGATCAATATTTTTAGACAGTGCGGTTCGCTTTCAATTTTTAATCGACATACGGAATAGATACACCGATATATAGATATATAATGAGCCATGCCTTTAGTTTTGATGGTTAAGTAATACCTGGACCAAGATGTTGAATTCTCCTGTACACACAATCGCCCATTCATCGAACTCACCTGTAATTACCCTGCCTGCGCGAGCAATTTGCTATTCGGTGGGCTATATAGGGTATTTGGTATTGTCTTACTGTCAATCAGGTTAGGACATCCGTTAGTATATGGATTTGTGATTTAAATTATGGAAACCCCCCCCGGTTATCAACTATGCTGAGCTACTTGCCTTTTTTTTTGTCACCTCCATTTTTAAAATGAAGATGTAAAAGCGCAATGAAAATAGAAATATTCCTTGATCATACCTAGGAATATGATATTTACAATATACATATGTCATACATTAAGGTAAGCAACAAATAATGGTGAAGTTAACTCGCCCATATTTCTGGCATGTAGAACTGTTTTATTATTAATTTTTGAAGTCCTCTTGTCGGAATAACTATTTGGAAAATGATAGCATTTCTCACTGTGTAGTTTTACTCAAATTATGGCCGAACTTTTTATAACTCTTAAAAAAACAATATATGCACAAAATTACCTCGAAGATATCTGTATCGTGGGATCCATCAATACTATTTGCTCTTGTATAACACTGTGGTTGCAATTTGTCCGTTGCCGGGATCAGCATGCCCGTTTCACCGCTTTCTAGTTCACTTTCTTTCGTTCCGAGTAGTGTGTTTATTGTAGGAAATGTTTTTAGTGACATTATTTGCCGTTGCGAAAAATGCACGAAAATAATTTTATCAACTTTAAATGAAGATATTAAAGGTTATTATTTGTAGGTTTCGAAAACAAAATTATTCATAACTCATTTCTGTGTAAACTCGACCCAGCCATTCCAGGACCTAACATGGCGATCAGGTATATGGCAATAGTACGGGACTCTCGTCGTGCTTCCATGAACAGACAGATTTTCGTGTCGGTCAAATTGAATAAAATCATTTTTGTCAGATTATATCCTCCCTATTTAGGGTCCTGTGATATCTAAATATCATGGACATTGCACTTAAATTTACAAATATATGCCGTAATATCAACAGCAGAAGCATGATGGCGTCCCCCGAAACATGAGTGAAGCATGTAGCGCGTCGGCAGAGTTTGTAAACAGTTGTCTCCCTTTGTACGGACTGTTCTTGTTGACATGTTCGTCGTTTTAAGGGAATTCTAGTTCATTTTTTTATAAAATATTAGTGGATGGGCCTAGCATATATTCGATTAAATACCCCGTAACTGAAAAGTCATTTATTGTCAGTTGGATTATTTTTTACTTACAAACCAAGTTTATATGCAAATTACTGTTTAGATTCGCTGTTTGTAAGTTAGTCACTGCCGTAGTTAGTAAGGAGCTAACAGATATTTTAGCGTACTCACTAGTATAAGTACCGATATTGAGACACACTTTCGGTGAGAATAATTTAATACCTTATTGTATACATTGAAAATAAGTCTTGAAGTAATTAAGTGGGAAAATTATAATGTGACTGAAACATGAATGTGACTGAAACCCCCCCCCCCATGATGCAATACACAGCGTATGTTGCAATAATCAGTGTAAAGTTATCTCCCGGTATTTCCGGAAACTGTCGATAGGATTACCAAGGTATAGAGTGTTCCGGTGATCATTTGAGAAACCAGAGTGATTCCATGAATGGCAGGCGTGTATTACACACCGCCTCCATAAAAACCTGAATTAATAAATCAACGCCGATATCTGCTGTTTGGTGCCTTGCTGCAATTATACAGTACTTTATGAAAAGGGTGGCCTTTTGTTTCCACTTTCAAGACCAGATGTCGACTACTCGTTTAGTTTTAGATGTACGAGACAGTCAAATAACTGAGTCAAGGTCGGTGTCACACCCGAGGATAAACACGATTAATCGCCGAGTTACCGACTTTGTACATAATTATCTTTGAATCATTATGTGGGCAGGCACATGTGTGTTAAGTCGACATATTCTTCTGTTGAATGCCTTAATTATGTCTCGACATCATTAAGTCGTAAGTCAGCAACTCGATGTCAGAAATCTTTCAAAAGTAAATCATAGACTGCAACCGTCTCAGAGACGACTATGTTATAACATTTAAAGTATAAAAAATACCAAAATTACATTAAAGTAAAAAAAAAATACATAAAAAAATAATGGTCTGTTCTATCAAAATTGAATCATAGACTTGCATACCACATCGACAAAAATATAAATAATTAAAACATACAAAAAAAAATAAAAATCTTTGGAGAATCCGGGAATCGATCCCGGGTACCTCTCACATGCTAAGGCGAGCGCTCTACCACGTTGAGCTAATTCCCCTCACAATCGAAATTAGTGGCAAAACATAATTATATAAACGTTGTAGAGCATCTGTCCGGTCACCTAAATGTTTGTATAGCCGCTTGGAGTTTCAATATGATCATGGTCCCTGGGCGGCATGTTTATATATTGCGAGAACGAGCTAAGAGAGAGAAGCATTACCACATTTTTGTGGTTTAATAATTGTAAGTAAACATACAGGTTTTCTTTATGTCAACGAAACAATACACATATTTTGCCCGAATAAATGTTAACTTCAAGCTCTACTCTTACACGATATTTTATATGAAAAGTTTAGTTTCCTGCAATTTCTATCTATCCTTTTTTTGAAGTTCGACCTAACATTACGGCGGAAGAATGTGAAAGCGGCAAAGTTTGAACGGGAAGGAATCAAACTGATCGGGCTAGCTCAGCAGGCCTTTTCAAATGCCGGATAGGAACAAATTCACACTCAGATATTTAGAGTCTACTAGTATGCACGTAGAAATAATCACTGTATCATATTAACACAGCAAGTTACATGCCGGTAATCAATTTTATGTCCAAATCATGATCATCTCCTGTGAAATTCCCAAAAATAAGACCCTGTGTTCCCCCAATGACTGAGTAATAAAACAAAAGCATACATATATAAATGGCGTGTTCAGTGGTGCATGGGTCAAAATTAACAAAGTAAATGTGTATAGTGACTGTCATGTGACGATGGTTGTATATGTAGGAGACAGACAACACCTTATCTTGATCCAGCAAAACCCACAGGTGTTTTGATAGACTAGGCCTGAGATTACAGTGTCCATGTTCATCCATGACTTAGACAGTTAATTTATACATAAAATGATGTCATGATGAGGATTTATTTAACAATATAACACAGCAGAGCATGTATCAGCAATGATTGTAGGAAATATTTTTATTCTGCTCATATTTACATGTTACGAAGGTTAGTTTTAATCACTGTCATGTGAAAATCTAAGTGTATACCAACCAATCTGTCAATTAGATGTCAGTGTCAAGTGCCGGTTTAACCAGTGATACTACTTGTTATATGGTGCGTATTTGGCATCCAGTCAATGTCGAAACCCTGCTCTGTAGAATAATCAATTATCAGTCATTCAATCTATCATAATCTAGTTTCAGCAATTCAGTACTAATTTATATGAGTAAGTTATTTACATATTTTGGTAGGTTTGGGTGGTTTGTGGAGTAAATCGGTCGTGAGAACCCCAGTAGGAACAGATTGATGTATCCTGTAGATAAGCACCATTTACGTGTGGAACATTTGTCTTTATCAGAACAAAATGAATACACACATATCATAGTTAAAGCTAATCCGATCCATTTAGAGATGATTTGCAATACTGTGAAAAAATGTGTGATGACAAGCAAAGGGAGGATTTATAGACTTGCGGAAAAGAAACGACTGTATTGAGTAAATTTATTATATAATCATTCTGGCTTGCATAAGAAACTGGAATAGAATTTCAGTTGTTGAATAAGTCACCTTAGGGTAAGGTGAAGTTTCATCTGGGATGGTTATATGTAATGCTGGACTGAATCGGGAGATGTGGCAGCTAGGTTACAAAGAGACTGTCGGTAGTGTGCGTGGTGGGACTCATTGTGGATTTAGCAGTGCGGCTCTGGCCCTGAAGCGTCCACAGTCAGTCTGTTACGCCGGGAGTGTATGGTCTTAGTGCGGCTGGCTGGACAAGTCTAGAGTGTCTCAGGCTGGATGTTGGTCGGGCAAGAGATAACTTGGACCTAATGCTTACAATTATTGTGAGGAAAAACTCGGATGGTTTCTTATAGAAACTACTGTGCATCTACTATGGGTAGGTTCCTTGGTATGAGTTGGTGCATGTCTAACACGATAGAATCTAGTGTATCAGGATTCTGGCCTCGCACTCTCACTTCCGGTTAATACCGTTGACCTATCTGAGCCCCAGAAATCGACCCTATCATTCAACCCAACCCCGATCAATCCTCAGCTCATAAGCTACTTCATTGCTGCGTTGTGCATCGCATCGTGCAACATAATCATTGAAAATTTTGCTAACAAGCTTTGCCAGCTAGGTTTAAGGTGGGCCATACTTTTTTGCATAGTGTCATTACTTCTCACTATCCGATGCAACTATGCACACATAAAACAGATTCTATATCCATGAATATAAGATCAAATTTTTGTTATACCCCTGCCATTCTCAGGTGCACAGCTCATTTCATTCCACCGTCGTGTAATTCCTTGACATTACTTGGCGTAATATCATTGTTTTATTATTTTTTATGTCCCACTTGTTTGTTTTTTCTGTCATGGATTGCCTAATGCGCTATAGTTCCTTGCCCTGGCACAGCAATTTAAAAATAGCTACTGGATAATGTTGTCTGTCATCTCAAAAACATATTACACTGGCAAACTTCCCAACTGGAATTGTTATCAGGAACGTTCTATCGTGATGAATTATACTTTAATTGGAAGATACTATATGTTATTTAGTGCTAAAAACGTTCAATTCTGTATTTATGAATTAATGCACTTCCATAATTTCTGCCACGATGACTGCCGCTCAGATGTAGAACACTATGGTAGTTTGGGGCCATTTTCGCACTAGGGTTAAGATCATTCGTGCATGGATTGCAAATCTTTGGGCTAGTGCGGGGTATAGTTTAGTCATTGTATTGGGCATGGAAGGTGGGGTTTATCGGGTGGAGTTGGGTGTAGATCGATGTGGTTGAGTGGAGTGAACCGGGCTGTGGTGAGCGGTCATACAGTCGTGATTGACGCGGTCTAGTAGTATATTATTTACCTGGGGTCACCCAGGGCGGGATTTAGTGGCTAATTGGTGGGCTGGCATAGCGTGCACGCATTTCCGGGTTGCGGGGGCGTTAATCTCCTCAGTAGCTCATACCTCGGGGCCAAGGGAAATGAAACCTCATTCTGGTCAGTCAGGAGAGGCCTACTTCTTGGAGCATACCAATGGTGGTGGCTGGATTTCCAATAGTATCTTGGTGTGATGATAACATTTCTCAATCGCCAAAAACCTAAATGCCATCCAAGGAACGAATATAAAGTTTTTGAAAATGAAGATTGTCGTGTAAGGCTGCCGAACTCGTTATCAAGAATGGACCCCATTCATATTATCAGGCCATTGTCCACCATGTCAAGATTAGTACCCCTCCAAGGTCGTCCTAACGGACTATCATCTGAAAAATATGGTTCATAAGGAGAAGTTAAAGCTATAATTTTTAATTTGGTGTTGAATATATATAACTGCCTTGTTTTAGTACCAAAGCATTGGAACAGACTGTAATGACTTTTTTGATTGATAGCCCTTGTGCAGTTGGGCTCGCACGATCTGCTGTAGTAGGTGCATTCGTGAAGGACACAAGTTAAAACTTTCCCGAAGAGTCATCACTTAGA